>NW_026068163.1:1017476-1156303 GCF_014885135.2 Alexandromys fortis
AAAAAAAAAAAAAAAAAGGTGGCGGTGAAGGGTCTGAGGAAGCCGCAAATAATATACGCTGGAAAAGACTTTTGTGTGCGTGTGCGTGTGTGTGTGTGTGTGTGTGTGTGCTCACTGTGGAAGTAGAAGAACAGAGAGCTGAGGCTAAGGAAAAGAGCCAGTGGCTGGCTGTTAGATGCACAGTCTGGGTTTACTGCACTGGGCTTTAACCAGCAGAGCCCCTGGTATTTGGCAGCTATGGTCATCTTTGGCTTCTAGCGGCACGGGGTGGGGCCTCTGAGAATCATCTTGAAGTTTGGGGGCCCTCAACTCTTAGAAGAGCTAGTTATAAGGATGTGTTAGAATCCAGCTTCTGGGGGCTGGATACCTGCAGCGGTGCACGCCCCCACCTGACAGGCACCCTGTGGAGACGTTGTGAGTCCCTAGATAACAGGATCTCTTCCCCAGGAGTGGTTTTGGGGAGCCACACATCCTGCTCCCCACCCTCCTGCCTGGGAATCAGAATCTCAGACATTGGCTCTTCAGGCATGACAAACCCCTGAAGTGCCTCCAGTGACTGTACCTGTGCTCTGCTTTGTTTTTAAGATTTGTTATTTAATGTGTATTATGTGTGCCTGAGTGTATGTGTATGTACCGTATGTGTGCAAGTACCCGAAGAGGCCAGAAGAGGGCGTTGGCAGTTGTCAGGGGCCAGGTGTGGCTACTAGGAACCTATTGTGGAATATTAGCTTAAGATGTGTTACATTTGTTTATGCTGTGGAACATTTGTTTAATGATGCAAAGATGTGTTGCACTCTTTTATGTGGCATTTGTTTATCTCTGTGAAGCTGTGTTACATTGCCTGATTGGTCTACTAAAGACCTGAACAGTCAATAGCTAGGCAGGAGAGAGAATTAAATAGGAGGAGAAATCTAGACTAAAAAAAGAATGAGAAGAAAAGAGAGAAGGAGAGGAGGATGCCAGCCACACATTCACACAGACATGTACCCACACATCCACACACCCACACAGACACACAGCTAGTCACAGAGTAAAAAGGAAAGAAAGTATAGAATAAAGAACGGTTTAAAAAAAAAAGCCCAAAGAAAATTTAAATTAGAAAATCTGGCAAGAAATAAACCATGCTAAGGCCGGGCATTCATAAGTAAGATGAAATCTCAGAGTATTAAAAAACAAAACAACTACAAGAACCACACTCAGGTCCTGTGGAAGGGCAGCAACTGTTCTTCACTGCTGCCCAGCTCTCCAGCTCTCATTGTGGCATTTTTTAAAAGAAAAAAAACCTTCAAGACCAATTCTCAGACACCCCACCCCCTGTCGCTAGAAGCCAAAGATGACCATAGCTGCCAAGTACCAGGGGCTCTGCTGGTTAAAGCCCAGTGCAGTAAACCCAGACTGTGCATCTAACAGCCAGCCACTGGCTCCTAAAGCCTGGAGCTACAGGTCCCTAGTTTTCACGACTTAAGTTCTGGGTCTATCAGCACTTAAGAACTTCTCCTCGGGCTGGAGAGATGGCTCAGCGGTTAAGAGCATTGCCTGCTCTTCCAAAGGTCCTGAGTTCAATTCCCAGCAACCACATGGTGGCTCACAATCATCTGTAATGAGGTCTGGTGCCCTCTTCTGGCCTGCACGCATACACACAGACAGAATATTGTATACATAATAAATAAATAAATATTAAAAAAAAAAGAACTTCTCCTCCTCGCCTGTTGACTGGCAGAGCAAAAGAGCCCCAGCCAGAAAGCTATGACAGCTTTAGTAGTCTATCCAAAACCCTCTAAAGGTAGCTTCAGGTTTCTTAGTTATCACAGGGAACTGCCTGGTAGCTAAGGCCTGTGATCTTATCTCCACACAAGATCTGTTTGTTGTGGGCCAGGGAAATGGCTTAGTTGGTAACCGGCTTATCACGGGAGCTTGAAGACCTGAGTCTGGACACCCAGAGTCCACGTAAAGAGCTGTGCATGCTGGGGCAGGCATTTGTAACCCAGTGCTGGAGGTGTGTGTGTGTGGGGGGGGGGGTCCTGGGGCTCGCTGGTCAGGCATTTGTAACCCAGCACTGGAGAGGCGGAGGGGGGAGGTTCCAGGGGCTCGCTGGTCAGGCAGACTATAGGTGAGCTCCAGGTTGGAGGGTTAATTACTGCAAAGCCTCAGATGGACAGGAAAGTTGACTTGCCTAATAAGGAGCTGATCCACATAGCAAACCCACTAGTATCTACCACTTTGACACTATAGGGATCTGACCTGCAGATGGAACCCTCTATCCGCTAAGGGCTCCCTTCCCATCCATGCCGTTCACACAGTTCCACTCCCGAGGAGAGACTGTGTTCAGCTGTTCTGGTTAAAGAACACATAGGCTTCTGGAGATGCCGGTCACTTCTATCAAACACAGGTTCAGTGAGAGAATTTGTCTCAAAAAAAAAAAAAAAAAAAAAAAGACAGACGGAGAGCCCGGTGTGGTGATGTGTGCCCCTAATCCCAGCACTGGGGAAGCAGAGGCAGGCGGGTCTGTGAGTTGAGAGCCAGCCTCATGTACACAGGGCATTCCAGGTCGAACAGGACTTCATAGCGAGACCATCTCAAAAACAAAAAAGAGGGACTGAAGAGGAAACCCAAGTCGGACCTCTAGATTCCACAGGCACTCACACACGTATGCACCACACACACACATACACACACACCCCAATTTAAAATAATAATAAGTCATTTTTATTACATTTTATTTTGTGTATGTGCACACCCAAGGTGCATGTATGGAGGTCAGGGAATAACAGCAGTCAGCTCTCGCCTTTGACCATGTGGCTCCCGGGTATCGAACTCAGGTTATCAGACTTGGCGGCAAGCACCTGTACCCGCTGAGCCATTTTGTGGGTCTGTAAAAATAATCTTCTAAAAATCTGATAGATGGAGAGACTCTTCCCAGCATCCGGTCGCGCCCCGCCCTCCTCGCGTCGCCCCGCCCCCTTGTAGGACAGCGTGCGCTCATTGGCCATTGCGGTACTCTTGCTCCGCCCTTGATCCCGCCTCCCTGCGGAGGACAGCTGCTGCGCAGACGCTATGACTTCCTCTTCCCAATGGAGGGGCTCCCGGTCCTCCAGATCACCGAGCCGGCTTCCTAGAGCAGCCCCTGCAGAGGTGCCACCCGGAAGTTCAGGCTCCCAGAGAGGACCCAAGCGTGCTCCCAGTAAAGCTCGCCCTCCTCCCTGTACCCTGAGGCTGGCCTCAGGTGGCTGTCCTTTGACAGGAAAGATGAACGAAGCCCATTGGCTGTCGCATGAAGGGTCGCAGAGCTGCGTAGTAAGGGATGAACCCCCGAAGAGCCTGTGGAGAACAGCCTGGGCCTAGCCCTGGCTCTAGCTGATAGATCGCTACGGATAAAATCAAAGGAGGCTGTCATGAGATCATCCTCGGGTGCAGGGTACATGGATGCACAGAGATGAAGCTGCAAGGGTAAGTGGGGTCGATGCTGAGGGCTGAGACGTTCAAACACTATCTTGAGTAGCCATTTATTTATTTATTTATTTATTTATTTTTGAAGCAAGGTCTTGCCATGTAGCCCAGGCCAGCCTGGAACTCAGGAATCCCCCTGCCTCAGTCTCCCAAGTGCTAGGGCCATAGGCATGAACCACCACCACTCTCGGCTGTAGACGGTATTTCAATAAGGACATCAGTGCCTCTATTTTGACCACGAAATGCAGCTTGTGCCAGACTGGGTTGGACTGTGTTGACTGGAAGCAGGAACTACCTGATTATATAAGTATTAGCTATTCCGGCTCTTCCACTACGGTGTAGCTTCCATGAGAACAAGGCTTCTCGTTTCCTACCTAGCACTGAGAAGAATGCCTGGTACATAGTAGCTGCTTAGTAAATAGTGTGGGTGGTTTTACTCTAGATGCTACATCTTCAGTTACCGCTTTGCCAGAGCAACTGGGAAGTAGAAGAAAGGTAACTGAAGGTTGGAAGATATCAAAAGCGGCGTCCTGGTCAGGAGGATTAGCTGAGCATCCTGAACTGACCCCTGGCACAGGCTCCGATGAGGTCAAGAGAGGGGCCCAGAGCCCAGAATCCGCACCACAGCTAAATTTAGTCTCACCGACCTTCAGTGTCCTTGTCCTTTGTGCCCACACCCATGCCAGTATTGGAAAATGATTTTGTTTTCTTTGAATATTACCATCTACAGGTGCAAAGCCAATATGCGTGTGTTGTTTAAGCCGTCTGTAGCATCATTTAATCATTTAATAAGACCGTTCCCAAGATGAGTATCTTCGTGCCTGCCTGTTCTTCCCCTTTCATTGAACATTTTCCCAAAGAGTATATTACTTAACCAAATTATATTGTGTCTTACTGCTTCTTAGGTTACTTCCTGTGTATTAGCTTTCTAGAAAGTTCATAGTGATGATGGGCATTCCTATAAATAGAAACAAGGCTTCAAAGCTGACCTGGGCTATTGGGACCCTGCCTCCCATATATATGTGTACGTGTGTGTGTGTGTGTGTGTAAAAACATGTATGTATGTGTTTGTACATATACGTGGGAGGCAGGTGAAATATCTCTGTTCATAAAGGCACTTGTCAAGGCTGATGACCTGCATTTAATCTCCAGCACCCACATAAAAGCCGTATATTTGTGCACGTCTGTAATCCTAGCACTGGGGGTGGGGACAGGTAGATCCAGGGCAAAGTAGCCAGTCTATTGGGTACACTCGGGGTTCAGAGAGAGAGACCCGGTCTATAAGGTTGGGGGGCAGTAGTGGAAGAGATTGGATGTCAGCTTCTGGCCTCCACATGCACACACACACACTCTCTAATAATAATTTTTAAAAGTTAATAATGAGGGGATGAAGTTGGCTCATAGGTTAAGAGCACTTGTTGCTCTTGCAGAAGACCCAAGTTCAATTCCCAGCACCCACATGGTGATTCACAACCATCCATAATTCTAGTTCCAAGTTATCCAACACCATCTTCTGACCTCTGAGGGCACACCAGGCCTATATGTGATACATGTATACACATGCACATCCGTACACATAAAGTGAAAAATAATTGTTTCCAAAGTTACTAATGACAAGAATCTGTTTCCTCAGTAATTACGGCTTGAGTGTCTACTGGTGTTAGGCACTGAACTGGGCTCGGGAAGAGCAGACAGACGCAGATCCTGCCCTCAGGAACCTCCCAGCCTAAGGCAGGAGGCCAGGACTCAGCCCATGGTCAACACAAGTGGCCCATGGCACACTGAAAAACAGCACAGAGCAAACAGAGCCACTAGCAATGAGGATGAAATCAGATTTTCAGTTTCAGGAGGGGGGGGGCAATGGTGCTGGGGAGGAATTTTAGAACTGCGCCCCCTTAAAAACCGGTTCTTCGCCTGGGTTGGGTTCTGAATTAACATGCACTGTGACTTCCTACTTCTTCCCCTCTAGTTGGGGGACAGCGAACAAGTACTTCCAAACTTAGGGACCAGCGAGATGGCTCAGCGGTGTGCTGGGAACAGGGAACTGCAGTTGAGAAAATGGCTCCATCATGTTGGCATGTGGCAAGTCTGTGGGGCATTTTCTTGAATTTCAGTGAGGGAGGGCCCAGCCCAATGTGGATGGCACCACCCCTGGGCTGTTGGTCCGGGTTCTATAAGAAAGCAGGCTGAACGAGCCATGAGGGGCAAGCCAGTAGGCAGCACAGCTCCGTGACCTCTGCCTCCAGGTCCCTGCCCTGCTCCTTCCCCCCAGTAATGGATGATGTTTGGGATGTAAACCAGATAAACCCTTTCCTCCCTAAATTGCTTTTGGTCACGGTCTTTAGCAGCAATAAAATGTAACTAGGGCGCGCGGGTAAAGTGCTTGCCGCGAAGCCAGACAACTTGAATTTGATCCCGAGACCACGTGGTGGGAGGAGAGAACTGAGCCCTCCTGCAGGTTTTCCTCCAACCTCCATGTGGACTTCATGGCATGCACACCTGCCGGCCATGGTGGAGCACACTTTTAATCCTAGGAAAGCAGAGGCAGGTGGATCTCTGTCAGTTTGAGGCCAGTCTGGGCTACGTAGCACCTTCTAGATCAACTAGGGCTACATAGGAAAAAAAAAAAACACAAAAACAGAGTATAGAGTGAGGCATACACTTTGTTAGAGAGGAGTAACTGTACGTAACTGACTTTGCCTCTTGCGTGGGCTCTAAGCACAGAGCCCCTTCTGTCTTTTCTCATCTGAAGTGTCAGTAAGAACCAGGTGCAGAATTGAAGGCAGCTTTAGTTCAAAGCAGGTAGAAGAGGAGACCGTTGGTGTTGTTCAGCCAGTAGGGTGCTCACTATGCATGTGTGAACTCCTGCATTCCCCTCCCCAGCACCACATAAACCAGAAGTGGTGGTACCGCACCAGTAATCCCAGCTCTTGAGAGGTGGGAGCAGGAAGATCAGGCAGACATTCAGGGTTAGCCTCAGCTACCTAGTGAGTTTGAGGCTAGCCTGAGCTAGAGACTGGGAAGGAAGGAAAAGAAGCAGAGAAAACGTGGAGTGAGAGAATGAAAACCTCCTTTAGTGCACAACTGAGGTTAAAAATCCCAGGTCCGGGGCTGGAGAGATGCCCAGTAAGTGAAGAACTTGCTGAACAGGCCTGACGCCCCAGTGATCCCCTCCACCATGTTAAGTGGGAGAACCAGCTTTACAGAATTGTCCCTCAGTCTCCATACTTGTGTTACGGCCTTTGTCATACACATCAGACTCCACGTGAGAACGGTAACTTTCTAGAGCCTTTTTTCTTACGTCTCAGAGGCCTATCCCAAGGAGGAGTTGAATGGGTGTCCATCAGGTCTGCCAAGACAGAAACATTTGTCAACCCGGTCTCCTCTCAGTTTCGCCAACTCCCTCTGGTCAGATTAAGTCCTTGTGTTTCTGTTCAGGGCTAGGGATAGAATCCAGGCAGCTGCAAATGCTCTACCACTGAACCGCACCCCAGCCCCTCACTGGGAGATTCTAGGCAGGGACTCTACCACTGAGCCACACCCAGCCCCTCACTGGGGGATTCTAGGCAGGGGCTCTATCACTGAGCCACACCCCAGCCCCTCACTGGGGGATTCTAGGCAGGGGCTCTATCACTGAGCCACACCCCAGCCCCTCACTGGGGGATTCTAGGCAGGTGCTCTACCACTGAGCCACACCCCAGCCCTCACCATCCCGGTGCTCTGTGACCAAGTTATATCCTCAGCCTTCTTTTTTATTTGTTTGTTTTTGAGATAAGGTCTTTCCATTTAGCTCTGGCTGGCCTGGAACTCGCTGCATAGACCAGGTTGGGCTTGAGCTCATAGAGATCCTCCTGCCTCCGACTCTTGAGTGTTGGGATCAAAGATGTGTGCCACCGCACCCAGCTTTAGTTGTTTGTTTGTTTGCTGTTTATTTTTTATAGTTATTTTATTTGGGGCAGGAGAATGGCTCCATAGTTAAGACACTTGCTGCTCTTACAGAAGATCCGGGTTCAGTTCCCATCACCCACATGGTGGCTCACAACCTTACATAACTCCAGTTTTGAGGGATCTGATCCCCTCTTCCAACTTTCAATGGCACTAGACATGCACACGGTGCACATATATACATGCAGACAAAACATTCATGCATATAAAATAAATTAATTAAAATTATTTTATTTTCATTATGTATATCTGTCTGTGCCTGTGTGTGAGTGTGTGCACATGATGCAGGTGTCCTTGGAGACCAGAGGTGTGTCACCTCTTCTGGGACCATTGTGGTTGCTGGGAATCAAATAGGGGTCTTCTGCAAGAGAATCAAGTTCTCTTAACCACTACCACTGAACAACACACACACACACACACACACACACACACCTTTCATTATTTTGAGACATGGTCTCATTAAAGTTCGCTTGGCCTTGAATTCATTCTTTGACCCTGGTGGGCGCTTAGCTTGTGATCCCCTTGCCTGCTCCTGAAGTAACTAGGATCTGGGCTCACAACCTCCAGTCCCAGAGTGCCCTTGCCCTTGTTGGCCTGGAATTTGCTCCCATTTGCCTGCGTTGCTTGTTCCTTCCCATGGTTATGCCAGAATCCCGCTTCCTCTGAGCGCATCACTGTGTCCTCCAGCAGCTTCCTTTCTTTGGTCCCTTTCCCGTAATGTTTCAGTGCGCCTTTGTCTCCCTGAGCATCTGTGTGGGTTCTGGTCTTCTTTCCCTCCTCATTTGTTCACTTATAATGGAGGAGTCACATGGTCAGGGGCTGAGTGTGGAGGCGCCAGGACAGCTTAGTGAAAATCGGCTCTTTCCACCAGATGGGTGCCAGGGACCAAGCTCAGTCATCAGCCTTGGCAGTTAGCACCTTTACCGACGGAGCCACGTTTTTGTGCTAGTGATCAAGCCCTGGGCTCATGTTTACTAGGCAACACCCTGCGCTCTGAGCTACAGCCTAAGCCTCCACTTAAACGAGAAAACGATTTCTCTCCTCTCAAAACCTCACACAAACTTGGGTTCAAGATTCTCCAGATCCCAGGTGATTCTCCATTTTGTGGATCCTATCTTGGGGTCTCCCCTATGCTGGCATCTGAACCCCCAATTACAGCACTTAGTCTGTCAAGACATTGCCTGCTTCAGATGGCCCTCACAAGCCCCAGATTGCCCTGTACCTACGAGTGCCTAGTTTTCAGATTGAGAGCAGTAACAGCTGAGAGATTCAAGGAAGCACCTGCCATCACTGGTTTCTTAGGAAATTACAACTCAGGAGTAGCCAACTGGAAGACGTGCGTGGGCTGTGTGTGGGCATAGAGGGTAATTCATGCATGGCCTTCATGATACTTCCACGTGATCACCAGCTCAGAAGCCCTGAACTGCAGTTGAGAGCCTTTTATGGCAGCTTCACTCCCCTAATGAACAAGGGGTGGGTAAGGCACAGAGTTCCAAGCTTTTCATCTAGGACGTGGTCTTCTGGAGGGGCCTCCGTCCTGAAGCTTCCCAGGACCCACCAGAATCCACCTCGTGAGAATGGAAAGAGTTCTCGTTCCTCAGGAAGACCCAGGGATTCAGGACCAGGATGTTCGGTGACCCCCATCAGGGATTTTATGTGGGTGTGGTAGCCCACACCTTTAATCCCAGCACTTAAGAGAGAGGAGGTGGATTTCTATGAGTTTAAGATTATCCTGGGCCACGTAGGCCATTCAGGGACAGCTAGGGCTACGTAGTGAAAATACTGCCTCAAACAAACAAAACCCAGGGATCTTACCAACATTGCGTCAGAGTGATCTATATACATCTATCACTTTGTCACCCTGTTTGGGGTTTTGTTTTTCATTTTTAAAAAAATTAATTATGTGTATGTGATGTGTGGAGAAGCATCCAGAAGCCAGAGGCATCGGATCCACAGAACTGCAGTTACAGGAGGTTGTGAACCATCTGACATGAGAATTGGGAACTGAGCTCAGGTTTTCTGGAAGGGCAGGCTGTTTTCTTCATTCTTTATTTTATGTATTTTGGTGTTTTGAGACAGGATCTTTCTGCATGGCTCTGACTGTCCTGAAACTCACTCTGTAGACCAGGCTGGCCTCAAACTCACAGAGATCCACCTGCCTCCCAAGTGCTGGGATTAAAGGCCTGTATCATCACACTTGGCCAGACTGTTTTCTTAAGTACTAAGCTATCTCTAGCTCATTTTTCATTTTTTTTTTTAAAGACAGGATCTTGACATGAACCCATAGAAGTAGAGGTGTCACGCGGCAGGACTGGGAGAGAGAATAAAGACAGCTGGGACCGGGAGGAGCTGCTGAAGTTGGTGGCTTATGCTGAGCCATTAAGAAAGAAATACAGCATCTTACACAGTATTTGTAAGGGGAGAATGGGCCAAAGTAGCAGAGAGCTAAATCAGACGATGCTGGCAAAGAGAATACATGATACTCAGACACCTACATCTGCCCAGGGACTGATAGCCACAGCCCACGGGGAAGAACAGGATCCCAATAAGCTGCAGTCTTCACTCCTTCTCGGCACGGGCCCCAGCCTCAGACCTACCCAGCCTGCTTCTGGACAATGACGCACAACTAACCTCCCCTTTGTCTTTTTATCCGGGCCTCCGAGAAAGCCTTGGATTCTGTCTTCAGACAGGGTCTCCTGTACCCTAGACTAGATCTGAACCAGCTGTGTAGCCAAGGATGGTCTTAAACTTACTGATCCCCTGCCGGTGCCAGGATTCTGTTTATTTATGCCCCCAGTGTAGGTGCGTGGGGATGGGAGTTTGATTTCTATCGGGGTCAATCTCGGTACTTAGTGAGCAGCATAGAGGAAGTACTCATCATGAGTGAGGAGTCAGCCAGTAAGCAAGGGGCGGGGGTAGAAGGAATACCAGGGCTGCACGTGCAGAGGGCCTCTGGTCATTGCGGGTTTCAGAATCATAGGGCAGGGCAGTGAGTGTGCCGACTAGTGTATCAACTCGACACACAAGCTAGAGTTATCTGAATGGAGGGCCCCTCAGTTGGGAAAATGCCTGCCTAAGAGCCAGCTGTAAGGCGTTTTCTTTATTGGTGATTGATGGCGGAGGGCCCAGCCCGTTGTGAGTGATTTCTGGACTGGCGGGCCTGGGTTCTATAGGAAAGCAGGCTGAGCGAGCCAGGGGAAGCAAGCCAGTGAGCAGCACCCTTTGTGCCCTCTGCATCCGCTGCAGACTCACAGGTTCCTGCCCTGCTTGAGTTCTGTCCTGACTTCCTTTGATGATGAACTGTGATGTGTGTGTGTCAGCCCAACGAACCCTCTCCTCCCCAGGTTGTGGTGTTTCATCACAGCCGTCGTAACCCTGCCTCGGGCAGTGAGAAAATCTGTCTCACATTCAAACCCAGGCGGTTGGCACCTAAGGCTGACTTTGGACCTCAGGAGCATGCGCACACACGGAAGGGAGGGGGAATTTGTGCAGCCACAAATAGGGATTTGGTAATAACTTTGTTCATATTCCGCAGAAATGCATTAGGCTGCCGGGTGTGGTGATATACAGCTTGGGAGGCAGGGGCAGACAGATCTCAAGAGTTTTAAGGCAAGCCAATGCAACATAGGAAGACTCTGTCTCAAAAATATAACAACAGAAAAGCGTGCTGAGTCTTTGAGTATTAAATTCCATTGTGTGCCTGAAGGGCAAGATGAAAGGCCCAGACCGTTTACCACGTACTGCTCCTAATACTAAAATACCAGAAGTTAGCACGCGTCCCTTCTCCTCAGGCCGAAGGCCTCGGGTCCTCAGTTACCCCAAGAAGATAGTTTGGCTCAATTACATTGGAAAGAGCTGACGCTGCAAGAGCGAACTTTTATTCTTAATTATGTGCAAACCTACGTGTCTGCATGAGGACAACTGCACAGGAGTGCAGTTGCAGGGGGAGGTCAAAAAAGGGCACTGGATTCCATGGAGCTGGAGTCACAGGCAGCTGACCTGGCGCCTCTGCAAGAGCAGTATGGGCCTTTGACCCCCGCACTGTCTCTCTTGCCCCATCAGCTTTTCTTCATATTACTCTTAGTGTCCACTGTGGTCATGTGCCCCAGGTCTGTGGGGAAATAGTTACCAAACCCTCTTGCAGTGTGTAAGTAAGCCAAGGCCCTCGGGCCCCTGGTACCCATTAGGGTTTTGTTGCAAACACTGAAGATAAATAGCCTCCAGGGGTCTACGGAGGCTACAGTCCAGCACAGTGAGGGGCTGTTAGACTGGTCGCTAGGACGACGTGATCCTCCAAGGAGGTAGGGTCTAGCTAGGATACCAGGGGAGGCCAAAGGCAGAGGAACCCAGCGTAGGCGCTAGCGCCACCGCCCGCCCCAGGCATAGGAGGAAGGGGCGGGGCCTCCACAGGTCGTTGCCGGAAGTGCCTCTCCGTCCCTGCCACTGGACCATGGAGACCGTGGCCCAGTAGAGACCTTACTGTGAGGCTTGCAGGGGCAGTGGCCATGGAGGCCGTGCTGAACGAGCTGGTGTCCGTGGAGGATCTGAAGGTGAGGCCTGGGACATAGGAGGAGAGCAGACTCGGCAAGGGCAGCTCCTGAGGAGAGCTAGCCGAGGCCGAGCACCGCTGGCTTCGACTTGTTGGGGAAGCTGGACTACGGCTCCCAGCAGCCTCTGCGGTATCCTGCTTCTTGTGGGTACCTGCGCTGTGATCCTGGGCCTGATGGGAATTGTAGTTTCCAGGGTTTCGGCACCTCAGCCTTGCGGCCTTGAGTCTAAGGGGGCTAAGTGTGATGCAGAGTTGAGAATTTGGAGTACTCATGCAGGCGATGAGGTAGCATAGTCACCGGCATACGCTTTTGCAAGTGTTGAGCCCGGCATGGTTCACTGCATGCCTAGCCTTCGTCCTTGCAGTGCCGTTTTCTTTCCTCTTCTAGAACTAAGGTGAGGCAGATCCAGGCCCAAAAGAATGGGGGGTGGAAAGGGACCAGCAGCCGTAAGCGAAGGTCGCTTAGGAGATCATTTAGCTGCTGGGGCAGTATGTTTACTGTTCAGCTTCTTGGGGTCAGCTGGTCCGGGAGCAGTGCCCGCAGCTGCCACCAGGTGGCATCTCCACTTGGTACCACTAGGGGCTGGGTGCAGGGACCTTCCGAGGGGAGGGCGCCGAGCCTGGGTACCAAGATCTGCAAGGGGAAGGTGGTCTAGCTGGGACTAGACACCGAGTTCAGCTGGGGAACGGTGGATGCCCTTTGCTTATAAATGATGTCTTTTCTCTCTAACGACAGAATTTTGAAAGGAAATTTCAGTCTGAGCAGGCGGCTGGCTCAGTATCCAAAAGCACACAATTTGAGTATGCCTGGTGCCTGGTGCGAAGCAAATACAATGATGACATCCGTAAAGGCATCATGCTCCTGGAGGGTAAGGCGCTGGGTCCCTTGACCTCACCCCTCCAGGATCCTTTTCAACATGGAACCCTCACCCCATGGCTCATTCGTCACCCAGTAACCACCAGTAACTTCACCGCAGCAGAGGACTAGGTTGCTCCCCTGTATCCCCAATTTCAACATCCAAACATTCATTCGGATGGAAAATGCTGTGGGAAAAAAAATACATGTTCTCAGGCAACTCAGAGTGCTTCTGTGCAGGTATAAAGACCTGAGTTCGAATCCCCAGCTCCCATGGAAAAAGCTGATAGTCGTGGCTGCAAATGTCTGTATAGAGAATAGAAATGAGGTATTGCTGGGGGCTTTCTTGCTGCAATCTTAGCCCCGGTGCAGAGGAAGACTTTCTCAAGGGAATGGGGTAGAGAGGCCTCTGGTCTGTGTGTGCATGTGCACACAGCTACCCGTACATACCACGCACACACACAGTATCCACGTAACACTTCTTGTTCGGTTATTAATTGCTGTTAATGTAGCATTTACATTGTGTTGGGTAGCTGTAATTAAGAAAGTTCTAGAGATTAGAATATCTGTGGGGCTGTTGTATTAAGAGCATGTGATCCCAGCGCTCCATCCAAAGGTGGAGGCATGGGGGCGTGACCGCAGAGATGAAAGCAGGAAGTTGAAGTCCAGAGTCAGTTCCGTATCAAACTCGAGGTCAGCCTGGGCTACCCCCGAGCTCCCTGTCTTGAAAAGGCATCTTTGGGGAATACAGCTAGGTGCTATGCAAATACAGTTTAATTTTATATAAGGGCCTTTATATCTGTAGGTTTTGGAATCTGAGGGGCATCTTGGGATAATGCCAGAGGCAATCAAAGAACGATACTAACAAAGATGCCTGCGTCCTTTAGTTTTTGGTTTTGACACAGGGTCTTTGTATCGCTTGGGACGCTTCCACGTCTGCTTCAGCCACCTTAGTGCTGGGAAGTAAGCTGTGAGCTCAGGGATCCTCCTCGTAAAAGCAAATGCTGTCCCCTACTTGGATCGGTTCGGATTCTTCAGGTTTCTTGTGTAGTAGGACACAACAGGAAAAGTGGTCTCGGAGTGTCTGAGTCTCATGAGGGGCACAGTGCAGACACTGAGAAGGTCTCAACACTGCAAAACTTAGCCTCAAAGAATGGTTGCGTACACCGGTAACTCCAGCACTCAGGAGCCTCAGGCACCTGATCGAGAGTTTGAAACCAGCTTGCTTGGGCCACATAGCGAGTGGCCCTATCTTATTCTATCTGTCTGTCTGTCTGTCTGTCTACCTACTTTTAAGACAGGATTTCTTCTTGTAGTCCAGGCTGTCCTGGAACTCACTCTGTAGATCAGACTAGTCTCAAACTCACAGAGATCCTCCTGCCTCTGTCTCTCCAGTGCTGGGGTTAAATGTGTGCACCACCATTGATAGCTCTGAGTCCTAATCTTAACCCCTACCTATCCCACATGCGCGGAGAGAGAAAAAAATTAAAAAAAAAAAAAAGTCAGGTGATGGTCGCTCAGGAAAATTAAGAGAAAAGGGTGCGTTGTAGTGATGTGTGTCTTTAGTTCCAGGACTCAGGAGGCAGAGGCAGGTGGGTCTCTGTGAGTTCGAGGCCAGCCTGGTCTACAGAGCGAGTTCGGGACAGACAGGGCTACACAGAGACACCCCGTCTCGGGGAAAGGGGAAAGCTCAGTCAGCAGAGTGCCTGTCTCCTGTGTACGGGACTGAAGCCATGGTCCAGTTCCACACACACACACACACACACACACACACACACACACACACACCCGCCCCCTCTGGCATCGCAGAAACCAGGTGTGGTCCTGTACTCAGGAGGCGGCAGCAGGAGGCTTAGAGTTCTGGTCGTCCTCAGGTAGCTGTCACAAAAGAGGAATGCAAATGTCCGGCAGGAGTGACCTTGCAGTGAGACCAGTAGCTGGCCAGTGGGGATGCGCCCTTCCATGCAGACTGCAGCAGTGTGGACCAGGTCGCTGGTTCCCAGCATCCGCACGGGGCTGTCACTAGAAAGCAGAGGGTGATAGAAGCTGATAATGGAGGTCTAGGACAGTGACCTTCCCAGCATCCTAGTGAGTCAGCATGGCAGGACCTGTGGGGCGCAGTGTTAAAAAGAGGATCCAGGGGCTGGAGAGACGGCTCAGCAGTTAAGAGCTTTTCACAAGGACCTGGGTTCACCTCCCAGCTACCACGCAGCAGCTCACAACTATCTATAACTCTGGTTCCAGAGGATCCGAGTACCCTCACACAGACATGCATGCAGGCAAAACACCAGTGCACATCAAATAAAATAAATATAAATTTAAAAAACAAGAGAGAGAATCCATCTTTCTCCTCTCCCTTCTCCCTCCAGAGCTGTTGCCCAAAGGGAACAAAGAGGAACAGCGGGATTACGTCTTCTACCTGGCGGCGGGCAACTACCGACTCAAGGTAAGGCGCAGAGTCCTTCTTCCCATTGCTCATTCTGCTTGAGCCCCCCAGACAGAGCCCTGGCCCTCAGGAAGCGAGCAGCGGGCAGTGGGCTGGAGTGTAAGTGCATGGGTATACAGTAATTCCAGGACAGACTCTAAGGGAGGATGAGAGTATCAGGGTGTGGAGATCATGGTGACGTCAGGATTGGGGTGCAGCCCTATGCCTGTAGCTGTTATCTCCACTAGCTTATCACCCCCCCACAGCTGGGCTGTTTGTGGACTCTACTCTGTGGGGTGGGGCTGTGGCAAGAGGGGGGGAGGAAGATGAGCCTGAGCTGAGGCGGGTGGGGCTGGCGGGCAGCGTCCTGACGAGCGAGCATGCGGTGTGACTGCAGGAGTATGAAAAGGCCCTGAAGTATGTGCGCGGGCTGCTGCAGACTGAGCCCCAGAACACCCAGGCCAAGGAGCTGGAGCGCCTCATCGACAAGGCTATGAAGAAAGGTGACACCCCACACACAGTCCTTTATCAAACCTACCCCCCTCGAGGGTCCCTGGAGCCCCAGCCTCCAGACTCCTCTGTGGGGGGCAGGACCGATCTGCTCACGGCCCCCTCTGTCTTTTTCAGATGGACTAGTGGGCATGGCCATTGTTGGTGGCATGGCCCTGGGTGTGGCGGGACTGGCCGGACTCATTGGACTAGCTGTCTCCAAGTCCAAATCCTGAAGACAGCCTCACCCGCTCTCTGCCCTGGTGCACCCGGGAGCCTGGGGGCCGCTGGAAGAGGGTCCTGTTCGTCCTCACCATCATCTGCCCTTCTCCTCCCCACCCCTCGTCATCCATCTCTGCCGTCTCCGTGACCTTCAACCTCTCATCCCCCAGCACCTGTTGTTTAGCCCTGAGTCAAGCTTTGCAATGAGTGTAAATAAAATTGGGCTGCGGCTTGGGAACCTCTGTGCTGGAGAGTCTGTTGAGGGAGGAGCGGGTTCACCGGGTGCACTGTGGCCCCCGCTACCCCCCTCCAGGTTCCTTTGCCTACATCCCAGCCCACACCCTTCCTTCCTCCCCTATCCTGAATGCACAAGGCAGGAACAGGGAACAGCTCGGAGTACATGGCCTTTCCATCGCCCCAGAATCCTGGGAGAACAGCAAACAGAAGAGGGAACAGCAGCCTGGGATTTATGACCGTGGTCTCCTCTGACCCACTAAGCCGCCTGGAGTTTTCCACTGCAGGGGGCCCCCACTGGGCTTCCTCCGAAAACCTCCGCCCTTCCCTCCCTTTGTCTTCCCGCCCCCTCCCCTTCCTCCATCCAGTCCTTCTTAGGGGGGCATGGATGGATGACGTAGTATGAGAGAGGAAGCTGTATGAAGATGCCAGGGGCTGTGGGGGTTGTCGGGCACAGGATACCCCAATCCCAGCCTGTGAGACAGGAGGCAGAGAGCTCACAGACCTCACCCCACGCCCCCTGTGCCAGGCTCTGCGTGGGCCTGTTTGGCTTCCCGGCATACTTATCATTCCACAGCCCCTGCCAGGCTTGCTGTGGGGGGGGGGGAGGTACCTGGGGGGAGCACGGAGGAGTCTGGTGCAGGAAAAGGATGGGGGTGTCAGAGGGCATGGCTTTGTCTCACATACTCCAGAAAGGGAACCCTGGTGCCAACTCACCAAGCGAGACGTGGTCAAGAAGGAAATCTTTATGCTCAGACAGGTGCGCAGCCAGGATGGAGTAGGGGGACCCAGAGGATGGATTAACAGAGCTGGTGATAAGTTCCCAGTAAGTGAATAGGCAGAGAGATCAACCAGAATCATTTCCTAGGCCCGTGATCCATCCCCCAACCCTGGGCCCCTGGGTCCTTGGCAGCGAGATCAAGCTCAATACCGAAGCGTCAAAGGTCAGCTCCGGGAGGGACAATTCAGGAAGTTTGGAGGAAAGTAGCATTGGTCGCCTCACCTCAGCCTGCGGCTTTCAGATCCAGGGCAATTACCAACTGCTGGGGCGATGGGAGTGTGCCGGGAGCTGTGATCTGTGGTCCCAACTCCCATTACAACCTAAGAAGCCAATCATGTTGTGTCAACAAGGCTGAGAGCCAAAACCTCCAGCCCTTTGATAATGCTGGAGTCTAGTGGGAACCAGGTGGCTGGGTTCCAGAGCTTCTGTCGCCCCGGAATCAACCTTCCTGGTCCTCGGGGGATGTAAGTGTCCCAACTTGGGGTCTTCAGTGACTTGGGTTGCTCTTGGGGGTCTCAATCCATCGCAGAAGCCTGTGGTGGGCCCGTTGGAGGTTCTCTCTTGACACGCTGATCTCTCAGCTACTGAAAACTCTGTCCCTCTCATTTCCCGACCCTGGTGACAGCTGAGTCAGAGACAGGCCACTTCCCCTGGATTCCTGATGGATCCCTGGGGGCTGCTCCTTCCTTGGCTGTATCCCTGAGTCTCCTAGTAAGTCCAAGCTCCCCCCCCTCCTAGGGCGGGGAGTCCCGGGCTAGGCCGGGGGAGGGGGTGGACTTTTGGCCCGTTTATTCCCTCCATCGCAGTCAACAGCTGCTGAGCGGAGCAGGCTTGGCTCATTCCTCTGACCTGCCAGGAAGGAGAGAGTCCCAGAGACTGGGCCGAGACAATCAGACCTGAGCTCCAGGAGAAGGCAGACGAGGATCGCAGCTGCACGGCCCGTCCTACACCCTTCTCCCTCCTTAGTCTCCAGAGCCCCCAGAATTCACCTGGAGGTGCCACATCTATCCCAATCCCTGGGGCTCCAGCCCCTTGGGGGATCTGCATCCCAGCATGTCGATAGCTGTGGAGACCTTCGGCTTCTTCATGGCAGCCTTGGGACTGCTGATGCTGGGGGTGACCCTACCCAACAGCTACTGGAGAGTGTCCACCGTCAATGGGAACGTCATCACCACCAACACCATCTTTGAGAACCTATGGTACAGCTGTGCCACCGACTCCATGGGAGTCTCCAACTGCTGGGAGTTCCCTTCCATGCTGGCCCTCTCTGGTATGGGGTGAAGGGGGCTCGAGGGGACAGAGGGAGATTGGGTGGCTGGCTGGAGATATCCTAGAGGACAGGTTGGAGGTGGTTGCCGTTGGTCTGGCCTTGGGCACCATAATGACAAGTTCAGGTCAAGCCCTCGGTTCCGGGCGGCTGCAGCGAAAAGTCCTGCATGACCCAGAGCTATACATGGCTCCCTGTCCTAACGTGTGACCCTCCCTAGCTAAGTCAAGCTTCCAGGTGCAATTCAGGCCTTTGCTAGCTCCAGCCGCAAAAGAGTGATGGTCTTGGATGATGAATTTGGTCTTGGCCATCCGCAAACTAAGAGCAGTCATGGTGCCGGTGCGCGAGTGGTCACGAGGCCTCTAGGCAACAAAACTTGCTGGTGTGAATGGGACGTTGACTATATATATTTTAGTGTTTTATTCTGGGGAATGTTTGCTCAGTTGGCAGGGGTGAGACCAAGACTCCATCTTGGTTGATTGACTGCTAGCCCCAGTAACCCTCTGGACATTAACAGACTGTGGTCTACCTACCCTGCTGAACTTGAGGGCCCTCAACGCAGCTCGCTTATTGTGGAGGAGAGTCTCCTGAAAGTCTGGGTGGATGCTGGAGAGTGGTTATGTGGACATGCATGTATATTTGGGGCTCAGAGTGTGGCTTTTGTTGTTTTGTTTTGTTTGAAGGTGTTAGCATGCTACCGCATGCAGCTCTAACTTGGGCCCTGGCGTTCCTTTGCTACCTGCATTGCCTGCCCCTTGCTCCCCTGCACAATAACCCTCCGTCGCTCCCCGTGCCGTCACTTCCCCCAAGGGGTCCACTTGGACTTCCTAGTCTCCCCCATGCTACAGAGACCAAGAGCTGATGACCGCAAACCCTCCCTGGTTGCTCCTGCCAGTAGGTTCCGATCTTGCCTTTCGAGGAATCCGACTGTAGATGATGAGCAGGTGGGAGGCTCTGAGGCCCCCCAGGGTGGGAAAGTGGGTGCTGGGAAATGGCCCCATCAGTCTGGAAGGTGCCCTGAGCAGTGATGGTGTCTGGGTGGATCACAAACTCAGAGCAGTAAGTGCCCAGAAGGGACCATAGATGTGGGCAACTCGGCGCCCAGCCAGCCTGCTGCATCCCCGGTGTGCAGAGGGCATTTGGTTGTGAGCCTGGCCACTCAAGAGGGGCCTCTCACCGTGTTGCTGCTCTTTGCCTGCAAGAGAACATGAATTTGGAGGAAAATCACATGGGAGGTTGCTGGGCGTGATGGAGGATGGAAAGCCTTGAGGCCTCCAGGCCTCCAGGGCTGGAATCACTTCCCTTTTGTGTTTTTGGGTTTGGGTTGTTTTGTGGGATATGTGTGTGTGTGTGTGTGTATTTATGTGTGTGTGTGTGTATTTATGTTTGTGTGTGTGTATTTATGTGTGTGTGTGTTTATGTGTGTGTGTGTGGTATTTTAAGGCATGGTGTTGCTATGTAGTTCGTTCCCCGACCTCACTATGTGGTCCTAGGCTGACCCTAAGCTCGGAAAGATCCTCTTGCATTGGCCTCCTAGGTGCTGGGATTACAGGTGTGCATCACCGTATCTAGCTCTTCCTTTTATACGGACACTGCCCTTCCCCCATGTACATCTGTGCTTTTCAGAAATATTTGCATCATTAGCTGGACCACTCTGCAGAGCTAAGCACCCCGCCTAGAGGCCGAGGAACTGGAGAGGAAGCTGTGATTCTAATCCACTGTGTCTGGGCTGAGGACCAGTTTCTTCCTCTGTGGTCTGCTGAGTCCCAAGAGGGATCCTATCTGTTTGCACCCAGTACTAGAGGTTAAACTAAGGACTATATGCATGCTAGACCATACCCTCTGTCCCTCACTGGGGGATTCTAGGCTGGTGTTCAAGCTCTAAGAGCCACCCTACCCCAGCCCCTCCCTGGGGAATCACAAGCAAATGCTCTACCTCTGAGGTAGCGCCCCAGCCCTCTTCTTATTTATTATTTTCATTTTATTGGGTTGTTTTGTTTTATTTTTTGTTTTTGTTTTTGAGGCAGGGTTTCTCTGTGTAGTCTTGACTGCCCTGGAACTCACTCTGTAGACCAGGCTGGCCTCGAACTCACAGAGATCCGCCTGCCTCTGCCTCCTGAGTCCTGGTATTAAAGGCGTGCGCCACCACCACCCAGCTTTCTTTTTATTTTTCATTTTGAGACAATCTTGCTGAGATGCCCAGGCTGGCCTTGACTTTGCAGCCCCCTTGCCTCAACCTCTCGGGTACGAGGGTGATTTCCCACATAGCTCACCTAGCCAAGCCACTGTGACCCTGGACCCACGCACCTGCAGGTCCTTCGGTCATCTTTCCTTTCTCTATCAGCGTTCTCTGCACATTAGGAATTGGTGGGTCCTGGAGAGATGGCTCGGCGGTTAAGAGCACTGACTACTCTTCCAAAAGACCCTGGTTCAGTTCCCAGCACCCGCATGGCAGTTCACAACTGTCTTAACTCCCCAGGAACTGACACCCTCACACAGGCATACACGCAGGCAAAACACCAATGTACATAAAATAAGAATAAATAAGTTAAAAAATAAAACTGGTGGGAAGCCAGGTGTTGGTGCACACCTTTAATCCCAACACTTAGGAGGCAGAGGCAGGTAGATCTCTGTGAGTTCAAGGCCAGCCTGGTCTGCGGAGTGAGTTCCAGGACAACCAGGACTGTTTCTGAGAAACCCCAGTCTCCGGAAAAAACAAAAACCAAACCAAACCAAACAAACAAACAAAAATGGTGGGGAATTCTAGAAGGTGCGGCTGGGAGTCATAATGTCCTCTCAGAGAACTTTGTCCCTCCTCCTCACCTCGTAACTCCACCGTGCTATGGGCCCCACCCGGGAAAGGGGTACAAGGTCCCCGAGAGTGCTTGACAGCCGTCAAAAGCAGGAGGAGCTAGCAGCTTTCCTCGTCTTTGAGAAAAGGGAAACTGAGGCACCAAAAGATTATGAGCTGAAGTGACTGGGATGAGTTCGTTGGCTTAGGTTTCCCAGCTCCCCAGCTCCCACCCCCACTCCCCACCCCCAGCTCTAGACCATCTGTCCTGAGTCACTACTGCCCCCTGCTGGTCACTCCAGAAGAAACTCAACTCCAACCCAGCGTGTCCGTGGGGTTGGAATGTCCGCACAGGCCTGTAATCCCAGCAACCCAGGAGCTGAGGCAGGAGAATCAAGAGTTACCTCAAGATCATCCTCGACAACATAGCCAGTTTGACCTTGTCTCAATCAATCAATCAACCAAACAAACAGGCAGGGGATGTAGCGCCGCCTGTTGGTAGAGTGCTTGCCTAACATGCTGAAGTTCTAGTGAGATCCCGAGTCCTTCAGAGAGGCAGGCTTGTGGACTGACATTCTTTATAAGAAAAGGAGAGGATGGGAGGAGGCATGGAACCCTCACCCCAACCTCCCAGTCACCCCTCCCAACCATTTGTTTGCAATTCTACCCTAATCGCATGGGTGTCTTAGGGAGAGGCTGGAATATGTGTGTGTGTACTTATATGTGTGTGTGTGTGTGTGTGTATCTATGTGTGTGTATGTATGTCTCCCCTCGAGGGGACAGCTAGGAGACGGGGCTTCATCTCTTTGGCTATGGGAGCATCGTCCATGCCGGGTGAAGACTGTTGTGGCTGCTTTGGGTCAGCCATCCTTCTGCCAGTTAAGCACTCTCTGTGCTCTCTGTGTGTGAGGCAGCCCAGTTAACTCGCTGGTTCCCCCAAGGTGGTATTTGGTGGAATCCTACTTTGGTTTGTTCTCCTGGGACCTCAAGAGGAAGGAGTAGACATCGGTTATATTCCCCCAGGGAAGGAATTTGGCAACACCTGGGTCGAATCCCCAGGTCTGGTTGTGTGTGCCTGTCATGCTAGCCGTGGAGACGGGTGGAGGGATGGGACGCGGACCGACGGACACAACACAGACGAACATGGGACGATGGCAAAGGATCAGAAGCTTAAGGTCACGCTCAGTTATTTAACAAATATGAGGCCTGGGTTTAAGTTTGTTTGAGTGTTTTGGTTTGTTTTTTGTTTGTTTGTTTGTTTGTTTTTGAGACAGGGTTTCTCTGTGTAGCCCTGGTTGTCCTGGAACTCGCTCTGTAGACCAGGCTGGCCTCGAACTCACAGAGATCCGCCTGCCTCTGCCTCCCGAGTGCTGGGATTAAGGGTGTGCGCCACCACCAGGGCCAGCACCCTTCCCCTCATTTTTTTAGTTTCGACAGTAGCACCCCTGCAGGACGAGGGAGCCAACAGGGAGGTTGATGTGAATCCCAGAGAGGAAAATTGCGAGGAGCTTTAGGTGCTAGAGACCAGTGGGACAGCATGGCGGCCGAGGGACGTGCGGAAGAGAATCACTGACGGCTTCATTCCGCCCGCTCCCCAGGGTATGTCCAGGGCTGCCGCGCCCTCATGATCACTGCCATCCTCCTGGGCTTCCTGGGCCTCTTTCTGGGCATGGTGGGGCTGCGCTGCACCAACGTGGGAAACATCGATCTCTCCGTGAAGGTCAAGATGCTGGCCATTGCAGGAACCTTCCACATCCTTGCTGGTAATGAGGGAGTAGGGGGTGCGTGGGTTAAGGAGGCCCTCGCCACAGTCCCCAGCGGCTTCTCCTGTCCTCCTCTCCTGCTTTCAAGCGTATCTCACCTTCTCCTCATTGACCCCTGCTGTCTCTTGGCCATCTCTCCCTGTTCCCTACCCTGTCTGTACTCTGCAAATCTCTAGACCACAACTTAGTGTCCAAGAGTAGGGCTGCCCCGCACACAGCTGAGCCACATCCCTGCCAGGCCTGAGAGGCTATTTCCTCCAAAACTTACGGGGGATCAGAGTCAGGGTGTACACACACACACACACACACTCACAGTAACAACGCTATAGACGGCCTATACCTTATTGTCCAGCTTGTTACATTTCTGCACACGTTTCTTCACAATAAACCATGCAGAACTGGTAAGCAAAGAAATGGATTTTGAGGTGACCCAAGATTGGTCCAGGTATCCCCGGGGTGGATGGGAAGAACCAACTTCTGAAAGTGAGCGCCTGTACTCACACACATACCCCCGCACACCAATAGTAGTAAAACAATAATATTGATAATAGTCATTTTAAAAAATCCAGACAGGGTGGGTATTTCCCATTTTCTAGATCTGAAGGTTTGGAAAGGTCCCTCAGCCAGCGTGACAAGTGACGGGTGATAACCCACAGGGATGTCTGTCGGGGCAGGAAAGACTTTCTTGACAGCCAGGCTTTCAAAGACAGGGGTCATGATCATTTTCTCTGCCAGCTAAAGAATTAAGAGGCAGGGGAAATCTCAAGCTGGCCAGGTAGCAGAGAGAAACCTTGAACGCAGCAGATGAATCAGCAGGTGAGAAAAGGCATTTGTCGGGGATGAGGAGACACACACATGCAGCGGACACACAGAGGAACACTCAGCAAGGCAGAGGGGGAACTGAGAAGCCAAAAGTCCAGGATCTTTTGAAGGCGGGACGTTTAAGTCTGAAGAGCCTTTCCTCTTTAGGGTTGGTCAGTGTGAAGAAAGACAGGATGACTGATTGGCCCGCAGCTGTTGCATAACATGTCCTGATCCAGCACTGAACCGATGAGCCAGTTCACCCATGGGCAGGAGGAAAAAAAGCCGACGAGGCCCTTGTCTTAAGCTGCCAGGCTTTTGTCCCAAGTCCAGAAGGGAGGGGGAAGCCAGCCATCTTAGAAGTTCACCATCTTCATGACCTAGGCATGGCCACTCTCCTTGTCCCCCAGGGACTCTTTCTAAATCCTAGCCCCTCAGTATATTTGAGGGCTAGCAGGCATAGAGCTGTGTGGCCAGCGATAGATGATAACCCACAGGGAGGTCAGCAGGAATCACCTGCTGATTCATCTGTTGTGTTCAAGGTTTCACTCTGTTACCTGGCCAGCTTGAGATTTTCCCTGCCTCTTAATTCTTTAACTAGCAGAGAAAATGAAGCCAATCATGACCCCCTTCTTGAAAGCCCAGTTGTTCCATCCCCTGCACTGAGTTAACTCTGTAGTGGCTCACGACTATAATCTCAAGAGGTAGCAGGATCAGGGTCATGCCAGGCTACGTGGTGAGTTCAAGGGCAGCCTGTTAGGAATATTTTCTAATGTGAGCTCTCTGCCAACGCAAAATAATCCCAATCAAGCCAAATCAGACCAGATTAAAAAATATCCAGATTTAATTAGACACCTCCGCTCCTGGGTGGCCCCGAGGGAACAGGAAGTCGCCAACATGACCACTGGAAAGGAAAAGGGAAAACCACGTGTTTATTTTTGGGGGAGGAGTTTAAATAGCCTCTGCTGTGCACTGAGTCACAAGGTGACGATCAGTAACACAGGAAGAAGAAAAGCTTTAAGGATGAACCAAAGTGGTGCATCACCAAGTAATATAGCTGAGAAACCAAGACACAAATGAACCAAAGGGCATGGATCCCAAGTGGCTCACTGAAGTGAAAATGGTGAGCAGAAGAAAAATTGAATGGTCTTGACCTTTCCTGGAGAGGGGTCAAGGTTCAAGGGGCACAGGGGAGGGGCCTCCAAAGATGGAGGCTGGGTTTTACACAGCCTCGGTTTCATAAAATTGTCTTTAAAAATGTAAGATATCCCACTGAGCAGTGGTGACATACACCTTTAATCCCAGCACTTGGGAAGCAGAGGCAGGTGGATCTCAGTGAGTTCAAGGCCAGCCTGGTCTACAGAGCAAGTTCTGGGATAGCCAGGACTGTTACACAGGGAAACCCTATCTCAAAAAAATAAAATCAAACAGAGAACAAAAAAAGTAAGATATCCTAGGACTTAAGTGGCCTAAAGGCTGCGTTTGAATGTGTCTGGGCCACAGGCTGTGTCTGGGACAGATGAAAGGGACTATTTCTCTTGGACATGATGTCCAGTCCCTCAAACCCCTCAGAGCTTACTTGCTTTGAGAGGTTGTGACCCAGAGGACCACCCCCACCCTTTTCTCCAGGTACCTGCGGGATGGTGGCTATCTCCTGGTACGCTGTCAACATCACTACTGACTTCTTCAACCCCTTGTATGTTGGAACCAAGTAAGTGAGGAACCCTGCCCTTGGGGACAATGGGTAGGTTTCGGCCTAGCCCCTCTGGGCTGGCACTTACCTCTTCCGCTCCCCAGGTACGAGCTGGGCCCTGCTCTCTACTTGGGCTGGAGTGCCTCCCTGCTCTCGATTCTGGGCGGCATTTGTCTCTTTTCCACCTGCTGCTGTGCCTCTAAGGAGGAACCAGCCACCAGGTAAGGAGAGGGAGGAGGATGGAGGGAGGACGACGACATGCCGTGACCACCTGTGACCCTGCCTTCCTCTCAATTCCACAGGGCCAGGCTTCCCTATAAGGCTTCTACGGTCGTGATACCCAAAACCACTTCGGACGAAAGCAATGTCAGCTTTGGCAAATATGGCAAAAACGCCTACGTGTAGGAGCTCTGGCCTGGTGGACATGGTTTCCTGCCCTCCTAGCCCCAGCGAAAAAGTGTCCCCAGGATGCTCGGACCAGTCTCCAGTTAATAACCTCAGGACAGGCCATTTCCAGGCGCCACCCTGTGCCTGGAAGCCATGACCTGCTCTGGGCATACCTTCTCTGGCACTCCAGCCTCTCCCAGGAACAGAAGCTGCGGGGGGCAACTCACATGGCCTCCTACAGCTGGACCCAAGGGGACAGAGGTGTCTGCAGCTTGTGATGCCATATAAATACATGCATAAATAAATGTATATTGTGATTGTTCAGGGGCTTCAGGGGCCACGAAGTTGCAGCCGAGTGAGGGGCTCACTCTTAAACCACAGACTGTCAATATTGTCCACTTTTGAGCTGTCTTGTCCAGTGAGGATCTGAGTTCAAATCCCCAGAACCCATGTAAAAAGCCAGGCAAGGTCACACTCCCATACCCCCAGCGCTGTTGGGAAGGCTCTCTGAGGCTTACTGGCTTCCAGCCTATCTCCAGGTTCAATGTGAGACCCTGTCTCAGAGGTCTAAGGCAGAGAATGATAGAGAAAGTGCTGGAAGCCCTCCTCCGACCTGTGCAGGCACACAGACTGTGCACAAACAGCACGCACAGGTTCTCAACAAAAGGCATTGCCAGTACCCACCTCAGGGAATTATTGCTAGCTGGGATGCTCCCTGGCGTCTCTCTCTCTTGACTCTTAATCTGTGTTCTTCCAGCTGCATGGAGGAGCTGTTAATCCAGAACAGGTGTCTCTCTGTGTGTGTGTATGTGCGTGTGAACTAGATTTGGGGTTTAATAAAGATATTTTAAAAGATGCATTATTTACATGTGTGTGTGTGTTTCTGTGTACCATGTGCCTGCAGGTACCTGAAGAGACCAACAGAGGGCACCAGATCCCCTGGCACTGGAATTACAGGCGGTGAGCTGACGTCTGTGGGTGTTGGGAGCAGAATCTTGATCCTCTGTCAGCTGCTAGTGCGCTTATCCACAGAGTCATCTCTTCAGTCTCTTAATAAAGATATTCTAATGTAGACAGAAGCTCAAGCGTCGAGAGAGGACCTTATAAGAAAGTGATACCTGCTGGGCAGTGGTTGTGTGTGCCTTTATCTCAGCTCTTCAGGGAGGCAGAGGCAGAGGGATCTCAGTGAGTTCGAGGCCAGCTTGGTCTATAGAGTGAGTTCCAGGACAGCCACGACTGTTTCAGAGAGAAACCCTGTGTCGAAACCATACACCCCCTCCAAAAAAACTCCAAGCCCACCTGCCTAGGGATGGAAACACACCCAGTGGGCTGGACCCTCCCTCACCAATGAACAACTAAGAAAACTCCCCACTTGCCAATCTGATCCAGTCAGTCCCCCACTGAGACTCCTTCAGATAATTTTGGGCTGTGTCAGTTAACAGCAGAAGTGAACCAGAACACCCACGGTTGTTTTGCACCTACCATGTACACAAATACTCACACACACACCAGAAGAGAAAGGAAGGAAGGAGGGAGGGAAGAAGGAAGGAAATGAAGCCACTAGACAGAAACCTTTAGTCCAGTGGGAGAAAGGGACGGGCTTCTGACTGGTGTCTCCTGCAGCTGAGTGGTGACCGGGCAGGATCTGCCTCTGGGTTCTTCTAAGCAGCCCTTTCTTTTTCTATAACAAACCCACTCAATTGCATCGGCTCCCCTGCCTGCCTCTTCTTTCCTTTTCCTTTCAGAAAGCCTGAGCCGAGTTGCACAACTGCACACTTAACTGTATTGAGCATGACCGTTGGGCTGGGCTTCTGTTTCTTCAGTCACTGTGTGGTCACATAACTATAAAAGACCAAGGGCAACTTTAAAAAAAACAAAACAAAACATTCCCCCCCCCCCTTTTTTTGAGACAGAGTTTCTCTGTGTAGCCCTGGCTGTCCAGGAACTCACTCTGTAGACCAGGCTGGTCTCAAACTCAGAGATACACACCTGCCTCTGCCTCCTGAGTGCTGGAATTAAAGGCGTGCGCCACCACTGCCTGACTAACGAAGACATTTAGGTACTTTGTGTGTGTGAGAGTACACACATGTGTGCCAACCATACGTGCAGAAGCCAGGACAACTTGTGGGAGTCAGTCCCAGGGATCGAACTCGGGTCCTCAGACTCAGCCACAAGTGCCTTACCCACTGTACCATCTTACCAACCAAAATTTTAGGGAGAACTTGTCTCAAAGAGCAAAACAAACTCACAGAACTGGATCTCATTAGTAGCTTATTAAGGTCATTTGTTCAACAACTACTTAGGACACCCTGCTGTACTTAGCAGGGTAATTTCCAGGGTTACGTGATTACAGCTTGCAATCCACTTAGAGAAGCAGTGATCTGTAAACACCACGTCAGTCTCAGCAGCCAGCACCATTGGCAACGGGACCTGGGACTTCCCGGGAACGGCTCGGTCGTACGCTGTAGTAATTCCACACACACTCCACTTCTGACATCCTAAGGAGACAGGACAAGCACCAGCCTGACTGAGCCACTAAAGTGTCAGACAGAACTGGTTCCCTCTCCTATCATTTTGCAACGCTCCTCCGCCCTTGTTCCACTTGCCCAGGTACCTAGCCCTTGAAGCTAGCTCAAAACTGCAAACACACGAAGGGCTGGTGATAGTGCAGTCTGTAATCACAGCTGCTGGGGAGGCAGGAAGATCAGGAGTTCAAGGCCTGCTGGAGCTAGAGCAGGTCAGTCTGGACCACCTAGTGAGATCCTGTTTAAACTGCAAAATGAAAAGTGAGCTGGGGGGGGGGGGGTAGCTCAAGGGTGGAGTGTTTACCCAGAACCCTCCAGGTGAAGCCTGTTAGGTGAGGTTCTGTAGAAGAGCTTGGGCAATATATTAAACTCCATAAAAATAAATAAATAAGAGTAAGAGTGAGAGTGAGAGTAAGAGAGAGAGAGAGAGAGAGAGAGAGAGAGAGAGAGAGAGAGAGAGAAACAGAGAGAGATGCAAAAGAGGAGGGAACAGGAGTAGAGGGGAGGAAGGGAGGAGAAAGAAGTAAAAATAAGCTCAGAACCAGAAAGATTAAAAGTATCCCTTCTGGGGCTGGGCAGTGGTGGCACATGCCTTTAATCCCCAGCACTCAAAAGATAGAAGCAGGTGGATTTATTTGAGTTTGAGGCTAGCCTGATCTACAAGAGCTAGTTCCAGGACAGCTAGGACTATTACACAGAGAAACCCTGTCTTGAGGAACCAAAAAAAAAAAAAAAAAAAAAAAAAGAAAGAAAAAAAGAGAAAAGAAAGAAAGAAAAAAACCTTCCAAATTGGGTATGGTAGCACATGCTTTAAATCCTAGCACTCAGGAGGCAGAGGCAGGTGGATCTCTGAGTCTGAAGCCAACCCGGTCTACAGAGGGAGTCCTAGGACAGCCAGGGCTACACAAGAAACCCTGTCTCAAAACAAAACAAATCCAAAAACCCTACTTCCTTCCAAACTAAATTCCTAAGAATAACTAAGAAATAGGGCCGGTGAAGATGGTTCAGCGGACAAAGACGTGTGCTGCCAAGGCTGGCAGCTTGAGTCCGACTCCGGGAACCAGCGTGGTGGGAACACACACACACACACACACACACACACACACACACACACACACTGCCAGGGCTGACAACTTGATTCCGACTTCTGGAACCAGCGTGGTGGGAACACACATACACACGCTGTTAAATCTTCAAAAACAAGGGAAAAACTCGAGGCAAACAACAGGAGGTGAAGAAGAGGGATTGTAACAGGACACTAACCACCAGGGTTGATGCAGCTGGCCTCGCTGGCTGGCTGGGATCCCTCCCTCCTTAGCCCCTCTACAAGCTTCCAGAAGCTATGACCTCTGGTGAAGAGATGCCTGCCCCCAAGAGGAGGAATTTTTTAACTTTTATTGTTTTTATGTATATGCGTTTATTGTTCTATGCATGTGTCATTGTTTTATGTACGTTTATTGTTTTATGTGTCTTTATTGTTTATGTTTATTGTTTTATGTGTTTGTTTTATGTATGTGTTATTGCTTACTTATTGTTTTATGTATGTATGTTTTGTCTTCACATATATCTTTGCAACCCCAAGCATGAGCATAAAGCACCCTCAGAAGAGGGTGTCAGATCCCCTAAAACTGGAGTTACAGATCGTAGTGTGGGTGCTGGAAATCGAAACTGGGTTCTCTAGAGGAGCAACCAGTGAGCTTAACCACTGAGCCATCTCTCTAGCCCAGCAGGAAATTTTTTTCCAAAGGTACTCAAGTGGCTGTTGTTTCTTGGCTATAACAGGCAGGGCAGGGGAGATGGCCGGGCGGATAAGGCGGTGGGACCCTTGAAAGCCTGATGACTCACGGTTGGTCCTTAGCCCCCACACGTGCCATGGCTCCTATGTGCAATCCTAGCCCCTCTGCAGTGAGATGGCATGTAGGATGCTCACCTGGAAGCTCGTGGAACAGCTAGCCGGAAGCCCACTGAGGGGAGACACAGTAAAAATCTTGTCTCAACAAGGGAGAAGAAGAACTGAGTCCCTCAAACTAAAGCAGTTGCTACTCAAGGCAGAGACGAGTTAAGCGTAGCTGGAGATGGGACATAAACCCCACAACACAGAGGGCAGACAATGGAAGGCCAGAGGAGGGAAGACAGGACACATGCAGGAGCAACAGTCAATTCTGCCCTTCACCTCCAAATACCTCAGAAAAAGCCGTCAGGTTCTTTTCGCTGGGCCATTTTTGATCACTTTTTATATTTACATCTATTATAACTCTGTGGGTTAGACCAATCCCACACAGTCCCCAGGGTCCGTGTGGTCTCCATTGGTTGGCAGGACACAGCTCCGCTGGGTGAATGGACAGTTCTTCTCTCTACCCTTTGAGGATGAGCTGGGGGAAGGGTTGGGGATACTTCCTCTCCTGATGTAGGTTTACACGGTCCACTTCAGACACCTGCAGAGAGAAAAGAAGCCCGTTGGAGGTGGAGAGAGGCCCTGGATGCTGTGTGGAATGGCACTAGGGCATGGTTAGAGTCGGGCTCACCTGGTCTCCTGGTGGGTGCCCAGGCAGCGCACTGTGCAGTACCGGGCACCACAGCTCACACAGGTGTACGGGGATGGGAAGCCACATACAGCACAGAAGGGGCGCTGGGGTCGGGATGGGGGACCAGCACAGGCTGTCAAGTAGTTGGGACCCTCAGACGCACTCAGGTTCTGCAGAGACATGAAGGGACAGGCATCTTGAGTGCTCTGATCTGCCATGCAGCTGATGTCCACCAAGGACCCTTTGCTTTCGAGGGAACCACCACCACCACCAGGCCAAGGACTCTCTCACCTGCTCCTCCAGCAAAGCCTGGAAGTTTTTCCGGAAGCGAAGCTTGAAATGGTCACCTCGAGTTTTCTTCTTTTTCTTTCCTGGGGGAACCAAGGTCAGGTAGCTGCTACACAGCTGCTGTGACACTTGGGGTCTGCCTGTACCCTGACATCTCCAATCCTGGTAGCCCAGGCTGGCCATGAACTCACTATGTAGACAAGGATGACCCTGGACTGGTCCTCCTGCTTCTACTTCTCACGTGCTGAAACCACAGGCCTTTCGTTTTCGCTGACTTGACACAGGGTCTCATTACATACCCCAAGCTGACGTCAAACTCACGATATAGACCAGGTTAACCTTAGACTCGTGGCAATTCTCCTGCCTCAGTTTTCTGTGTGTTGGTGTACACACCATCATACCTGGTGCTCCATCTTTTTTACTCCACATGAAGACACGCAGGCCCAGAGAGGGGAAGACAGTTACTCCCAGCACAGGAACTAGTCATTGGCAAAGACAGGACTGGTTCCCAGACACCCTCTGCTGGACCCATCCCATATGGGCCTCCACAGCCTTGACTTCTTTTCTTTCCCAATGACAGGGATAGTTTTTTTGTTTGTTTATGAGACAGGATTTCTCCATGTAGCCCTGGCTGTCCTGGAACTAGTCTGTAGACCAGGGTGGCTTTGAACTCAGAGTTCTGCCTGCTTTTGCCTCTCAAGTTTTGGGATTTAAGGTGCACACCACTACCACCCGGCCAACAGAGATTTATTTATTTATTTATTTATTTATTTATTTATTTATTTATTTAAAGACAGGATTTCTCTGTACCTTTGGAGCCTGTCCTGGAACTCACTTTTGTAGACCAAGATGGCCTTGAACTCACAGAGATCCACCTGCCTCTGCCTCCCGAGAGCTGGGATTAAAGTCATGCACCACCACTGCTGACTTGGATACTTTTATATTCTGTATTAAAAGAGACATTCTTGAGCCGAGCGATGGTGGCACACGCCTTTAATCCCAGCACTCGGGAGGCAGAGGCAGGTGGATCTCTGTGAGTTCGAGACCAGCCTGGTCTACAGAGCTAGTTCCAGGACAGGCTCCAAAGCCACAGAGAAACCCTGTCTCGAAAAACCAAAANAAAAAAAAAAAAAAAAAAAAGACATACTTGGGCCTGGAGAGATGGCTCAGAGGTTAAGAGCACTGACTGCTCTTCCAGAGGTCCTGAGTTCAATTCCCAGCAACCAAATGGTGGCTCACGGCCATCTATAATGAGATCTAGTGCCCTCTTCTGGCATGCAAACATACATAGAAGGAATGCTGTATATATAATAAATAAATAAATCTTTTATTAAAAAAAAAAAAAGACATACTTGAAGCCAGGTGGTAGTGGCGAATGCCTTTAATCCCAGCATTCAGGAGTCAGAGGCAGGCAGATCTCTGTGAGTTTGAAGCCAGCCTGGTCTACAAGAGCTAGTTCCAGGACAGGCTCCAAAGCTATAGAGAACTCTGTCTTGAAAGAAAAAAAAAAAAAGAAAAAAAAAAAGACACACTTGAGCTAGCAAGATGGCTCCGTGGGTAAAGAGCTGCTGCCGAGTCTGACAGCCGAGGTGAATCCCCAGGGCTCACATCACAAAAGAGGGAAGCCAACTCCTGAAAGGTGTCCTGACATCCACCCGCATTCCATGCCACGGCATGCATGTGTGCACATATATGCACAAATAGAGCAACAGAAATTGTTTAAATTTAAAAAAATCTCTCTGGGCAGTAGTGGCGCACACCTTTGATCCCAGGACCTGAGAGGCAGAGGCAGGAGGATCTCTGTGAGTGCAAGGCCTGTCTGGCCTATATAGAGAGACCCTTTCTCAAAATATAGACTATAGTTGGCTGTTTTACTTCTTTGCTCTTTAGCTCCTTTGGGGGGCCCACCACACAGCTCCCAAACAAGCATATACATGGAGGCTTATTCTTACTTATAAATGCCAAGTCTTAGCTTGGCTTGTTTCTAGTCAGCTTTTCTTAAATTATCCTGTCTACCTTTTGCCTCTGGGCTTTTATCTTTCTCTATTTCTATATACCTTTCTTTACTTCTTACTTCGTTGCTTGCTATGTGGCTGGGTGGCTGGCCCCTAGAGTCTTCCTATTCTCCTTCCGCACTCCTGATCTCTCTTGTTTCCTCAACCTTCTTTTTCCCTTTCTGTTTATTCTCTCTGCCTGCCAGCCCCATCCATCCTTTCTCCTGCCTTGCTAATTGGCCATTCAGCTCTTTACTAGACCAATCAGGTGTTTTAGACAGGCGAAGTAACCCAGCTTCACAGAGTAAAACAAATGCAACATAAAAGAATGCAACACACCTTTGCATCATTAAACATATACTCCACAGCATAAACAAATGCAACACATCTTAGAATAATAGTCCACACAAACAGACAAAATCCTTCCGCAACAGGAAGAGCAGAGAAAGAACAGGCATGTACATTTATCACTAGCTTAGCACACACAGCTGTTGATAGTTTTTTGTCGAGTTAATCCCGCCCTCCCAGTCCAGGCGTCCTTGGAGGACAAAGGTAACGCCAGCAGACACTAAGTTACTCAGTGGTTCAAAGTGCCTTAGCCCACCAGCTCAGACATCCACAGAATGAGGGACAAGATCAAGGGATGACAATGAGAGACACGGTCACCACAAGTCTCAGAGACGTGACACAGAGGGGAAAGACTGACAGTCAGTCAATCCAGAATGACCGACGGCCTTTTGTCTGTGTATAACCCGCTGACTGAAGATGCATTCTCTTCTCAGATTGTCGACTCTCTGAATAAATTGAAGGTTTGAAGAACCAGGGGCTGGCAAGATTGCTCAGCAGCTAAGGGCACCTGCAGCCAAACCCAGCAACCTGAGTGACCTAGTTCAAACACTGCTACAGGGTGGAAGGCGAGAACCAGTAAGTTTCTGTCTGACCTCCACATGCAAGCATGTGCAAAACTGCGCAAACACACACATGCATAAATACACACACACACTAAAGAAACAAAAAAATGCAATAAAGATTCAGTCCCATCTCTGCTCCATGGCATCTGCGGTAACAGGTTGCCAGGAACTTCGTGACACCATCTCATCCTCTCTCCCACAACGCCCACCACACCTGTGTCTGCATCGTCATCAAACTGAGGCAGCCTCTTGCCCAGCTGGGGGAGGCCTGCGTGGGGGTCGTCCTGGAAATTGTCGTTCTCTAAAGCCTCGAGCTGTCGATTGATCCGCCGCTGCCGGGCCGCCCGGTCCAGCACCCGCCGCTGTCCAGGGTCCTGGGAGCGAACTGGATGGGACAAACAAGAGTTATGGAAGACAAGAAAGGAAGGCGGCTGGGCTGGCAGGGCAGAGAGCCACAGTCTCCCGGCCTCGCCCCAGCACTATGCTGCGGGAAGTTCCCAGCTCTTGACCCTGCTTCCTTTCAGCTGGGGGAGCCGACTTCAGCCTTTCATGCTGTTTGTCCCCAGTACCAGCAGTAACTCGAGACACAATAAATTGCAGCTAGAGAGGTGGCGCAGGGGTTGAGAGCACTTTCTGCTCTTGCAGAGTTAGAGTTCAGTTTCCCAGCACACAGGACCATCAACCACCAGGGTGATTCACAACCACCTGTAATCCAGCTCCAGGTCCTCCGTGGGCACAAATCCCTAGCCTTTATCTAGCATTCCATTCGCACATAGCAACACACACACACACACACACACACACACATATAAATTTTAAAAAGTAAGGCAGTGTATGTAGAGGATTGACACTATGTTGACCTCTGGCTTCCCTATTCAACACATCTGTGACTCTGCAGGGCCAAATCCAGGGTATGTTTCTAGAATGTTCCTTCAGCCTGAGCCGCATTCCTATGCCCTGTGACTGCACTGAATACTCTCCTTGAACTAAGAGTCTCTGTTCCTTGGCGTGACTTCCAACTGTCCTCCTGTCGCGGCTGGTGTGCTTTCCAGTCCCACGTCTTGGCCCCCCTCTTCAGGCCACCTCTGCTTGTCCTTCTATTAATAACCCCCCCCCCACCTTCAGTAGGGTCTCAGGAGGCCCAGACTGACCTGGAACTTACTACGTAGCTGGGCACGATTCTGAATGACCTCTTGTGCACCACCATGCCTGTGGTTTCTGTGGTGCTGGGGAATGAAACAGAGCTTTGTGCCTGCCAGACAAGCCCTCTACCAGCCGAGCCAAATCCCTAGCCTCTTTCTCTAGCATTTCATACTTCAAAAAGCTCATTTATTTTATGTGTTTCTGTGCGCACGTGGGTACCGCAGTACACAGGTGGAGGACAGAGGACAATTTGTGGAATTTTTTTTCTCCCATCATGTGGGTCCTAGGGACTGACTTCGACTCAGGCTTGGCAGCAAACACCCTTACCTACTGGGCCACCTGGGCAGCCCATTCCTGGTGCTTCTAACGCAAAGAAAGAGCTGTGTTCCACATAACAAGCCAGTCTCAAGCCAAACCACAGACCTGGTTACAAGACATCGAGAGGCTGAGGCAGGACCAGCCTAACTACACAGGCAACCTAGGGTACAAAGTGAAACTTGTCTCGATAAATAAAAAAGAACTTGGAGAGTGGCGTGCGTGGTGGTGGGGAACCTAAAGCCAAGGCCTTTGATTTCCTAAGCGGCTCCGTCCCCTCCATCCAGAAGCTGGGATGGGTACAAATGCTCATTGTACCCAGGCTTTGGAATGACAAGGCTCTCCTCTCCATCCCTGGTGTCTAGCTTACGGCAAACATTCACCAAAACATTCACCAAACACGAATGAATGGTTGCGGCGCTGCCCCAACGCCGGGCGAGAGGGCCTGCAAGGGGATTTGACAGGAATAACCGGGCGGCGGGGTAATGTTAAGATGGATTCGAACTTGGGATGCAGAAAAGGGCGAACCTCTAAAGGCTCACGTACCCGAGGGTTTCTTCTCCACCATTTGCGCAACAGTTGTCAGAAGAGCCTACTGCGCACGCGTATTAACCACTCGCCCTCGGCCCAAGCGCATCCCTTCCGGTGGCGTGCACACGGGCGCGTGCGCAGCCAAGCCCCGCCTACTTGAAGCCAGGCCGTGATGTTCCCTTGGAGACCAGAAAGCTTTTCCGCCATCTTTGATAGGGGCAAACCTACTTCCGGTCGCGCTGTGGTTGTTAAAAAAAAAAAACCTAGGAGCCCCTGACACCCCCCCCCGCCCCCCGCCAAGGGTCACTTTTAAAACATGGTGCGGGAGGTCTGCGGGGTCCCGGGGCGTGTCCCCGGGCAGCGGGGAGGCGTGGTGGGCAGGTTCGGGGCTCTGTGGAACCCCCGCCCGCAGCGATGTCCGCGCGATCCCGCCTCTCCGGGCCCGTCGTCCCCGCCGCGCGCCCTCGCAGGTCTCGCCGTCCAGTCCTCCTCCGGGTCCGGACTGCGGCCAAGACCCGCCCCCGCGTCCCCTGGACCCTCCCGGGGGGCTCGGATCCCCGGCTCCTCCCCACCCCCAGCCCGCGCCCACGGGACAAGCCTTGCCTTGTCTCGCCGTCTGCATCTCGGGTTTTCGGTGGCCTCGGGTTACGCCTTTTTTCCAGGGCGGAGTCCCAAGCCCAGCTCCTCCTCACAGCGGGCTCGGCTTCCCTTTTCCCAGAACCTTCTCCCAGAGCCGGAATCCAGGCGCTGAGCTCAGCCCCGTGGCGGGCCCGGGTGTCGCCTGAGGGTGCTGCTGACCATGGCTGCTTCGGGCCCGGAACCCCGGTTTTTGCTCCTGCTGCTGTTGCTGCTGCCGCCGCTGCCCCCTGTGACTTCTGCCTCCGATCGACCCCGGGGCTCGAACCCTGTCAACCCAGGTGAGAACCCGGGAGGCCGAGGGGGCAGAGACGACACGTCTGCCAGCCTGGGAGGGAGCGTCCTTTCTCACCGGGGACCCGGCGCATCACCCTCTCCCCACGCTGAAACTAGGGGCTTCCAGTCTCCCCGGACAGACAGGAACACCCCAGCCCCCATTCCTGTTTCTCGACTCTTCTGGAGACCAAATGGCCCTGAGCAGGAATTGAGGAGGGAACGGGGAGAACTTGAGTGAGATAGCAGGGAGGTGGAGGGGATACACAGGGATAAACACGTGGGTCCTAAGTGCTAATTCCTTGGCCGTGTCAGACAAATTGCTGGTGATCACTGTGGCTACGGCAGAGACAGAGGGCTACCGGCGTTTTCTGCAGTCTGCAGAGTTCTTTAACTACACCGTACGGGTGAGTGGGGGGACTCATGGGAGAAGTTCCCTCAGGAGTGGGCTGGGAGCTGGTCGTGTTGCCTCACCTTGACCTGTGGGAGTGGGTTCTTTCCTGCAGACCCTGGGCCTGGGACACGAGTGGCGAGGAGGTGATGTCGCTCGAACAGTTGGTGGAGGCCAGAAGGTCAGGTGGCTAAAGAAGGAAATGGAGAAGTACGCGGATCGGGAAGACATGATCATCATGTTTGTAGACAGGTAAAGAGGGTCTGTCTGGGTGGAGAGAGAGGGAAAACGGAGGAGCAGAGAGAAAAAGAGACCCTTTTCCTCGTCCAGCTACGATGTGATTCTGGCCAGCAGCCCGACAGAGCTGCTGAAGAAGTTTGTCCAGAGTGGCAGTCACCTGCTGTTCTCTGCCGAGAGCTTCTGCTGGCCCGAGTGGGGGCTGGCCGAGCAGTACCCTGAGGTGGGCACGGGCAAGCGCTTCCTCAACTCTGGTGGTGAGTGCCAAAGTGCCGTCAGCAGCGAGGCATTGCATGCTTCTGGTTCTTGAGGGTTGGAGAGAGAGTGGGATCCTTGGGGGTCTACTTCTCTTCTGTCCCCCAGGATTCATTGGCTTCGCCCCGACCATCCATCAAATTGTCCGTCAGTGGAAATACAAAGATGACGATGACGATCAGTTGTTCTACACGCGCCTGTACCTGGACCCAGGGCTGCGGGTAGGGAGACTCGGGACATGAGGGATGGAAGGGAGGGAAGACATGAGGGGACTTGCAGAAAGACACGGTGTCCCCTGTCCCCTCTTCGTTCACGGCTCCATCTTGTGCCGTCTAGGAGAAGCTCAAGCTTAATCTGGACCATAAGTCCCGGATCTTCCAGAACCTCAATGGAGCCTTAGGTGAGGAAGAAGATGGTTCGAAGTAGGTGATGAGGGATGGGTTCCTGCCAGAACTGGGCTGGTCTACGGATGACCAGTGTGCTAACCTATCCAACACCTAAGCGCATTATATTGTGTTAGCAATAGTGAGACTGTGAGTGTGGCCCTGCAGCAGAATGCTGCTGAAGGTTTGCCAGTGAGGGGCTGGGGGTGGCTCAGTGATAGAGCACCTGCCTAGAATCCCCCAGTGAGGGGCTGGGGTGTGGCTCAGTGATAGAGCACCTGCCTAGAATCCTCCAATGAGGGGCTGGGGTGTGGCTCAGTGATAGAGCACCTGCCTAGAATCCTCCAATGAGGGGCTGGGGTGTGGCTCAGTGATAGAGCACCTGCCTAGAATCCACAAATGAGGGGCTGGGGTGTGGCTCAGTGATAGAGCACCTGCCTAGAATCCCCAGTGAGTGGCTGGGGAGTGAGGAACTCAGGGCTAGAAGGTGTGCCTAGCATACAGAAACCCTAGGTTCAGCCCCCAGCACCATCCACATATCTGTCTAGCAGACATACGCTAAGGTCCCCAGTCAGGGACTCTACTACCGCTGTGATTTCATTAACACAGAGCTTCTGCAAAGGGAGTGTTCCCTGACTTCCCACCTTGGAAGACCCTTTGGCAGGTGAGAAAATTGACTTCCTTAGGGACTAGTGAGTCACCCCAGGTCAGGTCGAGTGACCTCTCGAAGGCGGCAGCAGCCTGGACAGACTGGCAAGGCGAGGATGGTGTGAGTTCCCTGGTCTCAGAGGCAGGAGGACCTCGAGTTGCAGTCCATCCTGGGCTACATAGCGAGACCTGATCAAAGGAAAGAAAGGACTTACAGAAAAACTCCAAAATATATTGTTTTTCTCATGTGTTTTGGAGTGGAGCACACTCCCGGTGCAGAGTCAGAGGAGAGCACGTGAGGCTGCTCTTTACTTCCGTGTGGTTTCTGGGTGCCAGGCTTGGTGGCCAGTGCCTTTATCAGGTGAGCCACCTCACCAGTCCCAGTCAGACACTCTGTATGATGATTTAAAAAAATAAAATAAGGTGAGCAGTGGTGGCACACACCTTTAATCCCAGCACTCGGGAAGCAGAGGCAGGCGGATCTCTGTGAGTTCGAGGCCAGCCTGGTTTACAGAGTGAGTTCCAGGACAGGCTCCAAAGCTACAGAGAAACCCTGTCTCGAAAAACCAAGGTAAACAAAATAATAATAATGCTTTTATAAGGAAATCCCAGCCCGACAACAACAACAGAAGAAAGCACTGCCCTGACTGAGCTGTAGTCCAGACCGCTGGGCCCCCACACTGCTCTGTCCACTAGAGGAGCTGGGACCCCGTTGCTCTGTGGTTCCCAGATGAAGGAACTCCTGAAAACCTCCTTTCCTCCCCCAGATGAAGTGGTCTTAAAGTTCGACCAGAATCGTGTGCGCATCCGAAACGTGGCGTACGACACTCTCCCTGTTGTGGTCCATGGAAACGGTCCCACCAAGGTGCCTCTGGGGTCCTCAGCCCCTGCTTGTCTCGAGCCCTGGGTACCCCATCCCTCCTGGTCCATCTGGTCCTCCCCAGTCCCAGTAAAGAGGTGCTGGGACAGCCACCTCTCTTCACCCTGTGCTGAGCCCAGCTTGCCTTTCATGTGTCCCCAGACATGTCCACCTCAGCTACCCTCCCTCTGTTCCAACAGCTCCAGCTCAACTACCTGGGGAACTATGTCCCCAATGGCTGGACTCCCCAGGGAGGCTGTGGATTCTGCAACCAGAACCAGAGGACACTCCCGGGGGGGCAGGTGAGGAGAGAGATGAGATGTAGGGGAGGACAAGCTGGGCAGCCCCAGTTGCCAAGCTCCTGGGCATCCTGATCTGGCAGCGTGGTCAGTGGCCGGTGAGGGCTGCGGGGCAGAGAGAGGCCCGGGCTTCTGTGAGCCTTGTCCTGTGGTATCCTCAGCCTCCCCCCCGGGTGCTTCTGGCCGTGTTTGTGGAGCAGCCTACCCCCTTCCTGCCTCGATTCCTGCAGCGCCTACTGCTCCTGGATTACCCCCCAGACAGGATCTCTCTCTTCCTCCATAACAACGTGAGACATGGGACCTCCCCACCCCCACATCCTACACCTTTTCCCATCCTTCCTGCCCTGATTGCATCTCTGGGTACCACCTCTGCCCAAGCTGTCAGTACATGCTCCTCCCTGCCCCATCTTTAGGAGGTGTACCATGAGCCTCACATTGCAGACGCCTGGCCGCAGCTCCAGGACCACTTCTCAGCTACAAAGCTAGTAGGGCCAGAGGAAGCCCTGAGCCCCGGCGAGGCCAGGGACATGGCCATGTGAGTGAATCTCCCTCATCCTGCCATAGACGGTGGAGCCCCTGGGGAAGGAGACACGCACTGACTCTTGTCTTCCTCTCAGAGCTGGGAGAGCCCCACTTGTCCCTCCGTTCCCGTTGCCTTGCCCCCACGCCCCATTTGAACTCTCTCCATTTGTGGGTCTTCCCCTCCAGGGATAACTGTCGGCAGGACCCCGAGTGTGAGTTCTACTTCAGCCTGGATGCTGATGCTGTCCTTACCAACCCAGAGACCCTGCGCATCTTGATTGAACAAAACAGGTGACCAGCCAACCCTATGCATCCATGAAACCCCAGGAGGGCCTAGGAGCTCCACCCCTCCCTTGGGTGGGTCATAGTTCTGTCCCCTCTTGTTCACTCCCCTCTGCCCAGCCTTCACCTCTGTTTTATCCAGGAAGGTAATAGCCCCCATGCTTTCCCGCCATGGCAAACTCTGGTCCAACTTCTGGGGTGCCCTGAGCCCCGATGAGTACTATGCCCGCTCCGAAGACTATGTGGAACTGGTGCAGCGGAAGCGAGTGTGAGTCCTACCCATGTGTGCCATGCAGGGACCAGAGCCTTCCCTGGATCCCCACTTTGTAGCATCCTGGGTGGTCATTAGACAGGCCACAGCTGTGGGTAGGGACCGGCAATGGATTGGGTGGTGACTTCCCATCATTGGTGTGATTGCCACAGGCTCAGGGTTCTGGGGTACCCTGAGGGACGGAGCTTTTACAGTTAATAAAGTATAATCTGAGGGGTTGTCCGCCTGGCTAACGATACTCGGTGTCTGCAGGGGCGTGTGGAATGTGCCCTACATATCCCAGGCATATGTGATCCGCGGGGAGACCCTGAGGACAGAGCTGCCCCAGAAGGAGGTGTTCTCAGGCAGTGACACTGACCCAGACATGGCTTTCTGCAAGAGCCTACGGGATAAGGTGAGTGGGGTGGTTGGCATGGGTTGCCAAGCCTGGGGACTTGAGGCTGTGCCGACAGCTTCCTGTGGTCCTCCTCACGCATGCCCACCCTTTACCCCACTCCAGGGCATCTTCCTCCACCTCAGCAACCAGCATGAGTTTGGCCGGCTGCTGGCCACTTCTCGCTATGACACTGACCACTTACACCCAGACCTCTGGCAGATCTTTGACAACCCTGTGGTGAGAAGGACCCCCTCCATTGCCCACCACGGGGAGTGCGTAGCCCAATGGGGAGAGTCTAGAAGGCGCCACTCAAATGCCACAACCCCTCTTGCAGGACTGGAAAGAACAGTACATTCATGAGAACTACAGCCGGGCCCTGGATGGGGAGGGGCTGGTGGAGCAGGTAAGCTGCCCCAGGACCGCGGCCTATGTGACCCGCCCACCGCTGAGCTCCCAAAGACTGAGGGTTTGCTGTTTGGACAGGAGGGAGGCTGATAGCCACACTGAGTATAACACTGCAATCCTAGCAGTCTGGAATCTGATGCAGAAGGATGGAGAGTTCCAGGCTAGCCTGGACTGCGTAGTGAGTGTCATACGGTCAGGTGGCTACACCAAGTCTCAATAAAACAGATGGGGCAGAGGAGACCACTCTGTGGTTAAGCACTTAACACATGAGCATAAGGACCTAGTTCAGCTCTCCAGAACCTAAGTAAATGCTGCATGTATGGTAGTCTGTCTAATTCCAGCATTAAAAGGCAAAGACTCAGGATCCTCAGCAAACTGACTGGCCAGACTGGCTGCATCAGTAAGCTCTGGGCTTGACACAGGAAAAGTTGAGCAGTTCCTCGTGGTGAACTCAGATCCTCACACACACACATTTGAGTATGCACGCCCCTACACAGGTGTGCCCACGCTCACATGAAGACAAACAGAGGTGTGGCGCTTGCCTATAATCCCAGAATTCAGGCAGTGGAAGGAAGAAGCTAGGAGGGTTAGGAGTTGAAGGCCAGCCTCAGACACATAGCAAGTTCAAGACCATCTGGATTACGTAGTAAGACCTTGTCTAAAACTAAGAGAAATAAAGGGGCTGGGGATGTAGCTCACTCGGTAGAGGACTTGCTTGGCATTCACAGAGCCCTAGGTTCTGTCCTCTACCATATGCAGCACCGAGCGCGGTGTTGCAGCCTATGAGCTCAGCACTTAGGAAGACCAGAAGTTCAAGGCCAGCCTTGGCTACACAGTGAATTTGAAGCTAGCCTGGGCGACATAAGACCTTGTCTCCAAAAAAAATGGGGGGGGGGCAGAACAGGATCATTGTCCTAGATACTGGGGCTCTAGGCACCCTATTTCTGCCCTTCTCTGACCGCTGGAAGCTGATGCAGGAGGATGGAGGCCTCTTCGCTGACTACACCCCAGCAGCTGCCTAGAGAGCTCAGGTTGCCCTTCCGTAGATCCTCCCCTGTATGTCTCCCTCCCCTGTCCTGTCGCCTGTCCCACCCCTTGTCCCTCTCCCTTGAGTTTCACCTTGCCGTGTCCCCAGCCCTGCCCAGATGTGTACTGGTTCCCCCTGCTGACGGAGCAGATGTGTGACGAGCTAGTGGAGGAGATGGAGCACTACGGCCAGTGGTCTGGAGGCCGGCACGAGGTGAGGGTGGAGGTTCCCAAGGGGGCAGTGGGCTTGGGGTGTGGAGGGATTCCCAAGGGTGGGGCTCATTCAGGGCGTGGCAGTCACTTGTCTCATTGCTGTGACAAAGTATCCGACCAAAACAACTCGAAGGAAGGGCTCACAGTCTGTGGGTACAGCGCATCACGGCGGGGAGGCAAGGCGGCAGGAGCCTGACACAGCTGGTCACATGACATCTGCAATCAGACACAGAGACAGATGGGTGCTGGTGCTCAGATCCTGTTCTCAGGACCTTGGCACGTGGGATGGGGCTGCCACAGTGGTCAGGTCTTCCCATCTCTGTTAACGTAGTCCGGATGAGGCCCATCAAGTTGACAGTCCAAGTTAGGTCTTACACAGAGGGTGCTTATTTCATGGGCTATGGCTGTTCGATAGCATAGGAGAGCTGACAACACCAGAGACCGAAAGGCCCAGCACAGTGACTCTGGCTGGCAGTGGTGCCGTAGCCTTTAGTCCTAGCCCTTGGAGACAGAGGCAAGTGGATCTCTGAGTAGTTAGAAGCTAGCCTGGTCTACAGAGCGAGTTCCAGGACAGCCAGGAATACACAGAGAACTCTATCTCGAAAAACAAACAAAAAGACTAGGAACCAGCAAGAAGAAGCTGATACTGTCCCTGAGGAAGAATGGGCCAGCCCAGATGTGAGGGGCTCAGTGTCTGCTGTCCACAGGATTCCAGGTTGGCTGGAGGATACGAGAATGTGCCCACTGTGGATATCCACATGAAGCAGGTGGGGTACGAAGACCAGTGGCTTCAGCTGCTGAGGACATATGTGGGGCCCATGACCGAGTACCTGTTCCCTGGCTATCATACCAAGGTAGGGTATCCAACCACTGCTGTCTTCTTGTACCCCAGTCTTGGAAGGCTCCACACGGAACCCCCTCTCAGTCTCTGTAGACTTGGGGCTTGGGATCGAGGTGGCTTGGGAAGAAGCCAGGTCTCCGACTTGGGCTGCTCTGTCATTAGAAGAGTCCCTGGCCGGGCATGCAACCACCTGTAACCTCAGCGCTTGAGAAACTGAGGCTCAAAAATAATAATAATAATGATAATAATAATGTTTCATCAATAAAATACACTTAAAAAAGAGAGAAAGAGAGAGACTGAGGCTCGAAGAACAAGGGTTTGACGAGACCATGGGCTGCTCAGTGAAACCCTGTCTCAAAACAGAAAGGAAGGGCTGGGGATGTGGGTCAGTTCGATGCTTGCCCAGCGTGCACAGAGCCCTGGCTTTGTCTCCAGCACTGTGTAAAATGGGGTAGGACAGTAATACAGGACTGTTATCCCAGCACTCAGGAGGGAGAAGCAGGAGGACCAGAAGTTCAGGGTCATCTGTAGTCACACAGTGAGTTCAAGGCCGGCCTGGGCTACATGACCTTGTCTCAAAAACCAGGAAAAATGGGGCTGGGGAAGATGGGGGAGAGTTCATGTCATCAGCTCCCGTGTGAAAAGCTGGACATCGCGTTACACATCTGTACTCCCAGTTCTGGGGAGGAACCCAAGGTGCAGGAGGACAAGTAGACCCAGGTGTGGTAGCACACACCTGTTATCCCAGCACTAACGAGGCAGAGGCAGGCAGAGCTCTATGAGTTCGAGGCCAGCCTGGTCTACAGAATGTAGCCAAGGCTACACAGTGAGACCTTGTCTTGAAAAACAAACAAAAGAATATGAGAAAAGGAAGAGGCGTGGCTTCCCTTGCCCGTCTTGTGGCTTCCACTGCATGTCCCCACAGACACGGGCAGTGATGAACTTTGTGGTCCGCTACCGGCCAGATGAACAGCCCTCACTTCGGCCGCACCACGACTCGTCCACCTTCACTCTCAACGTTGCCCTCAACCACAAGGGCGTGGACTATGAGGTGAGTCTGGGTCCTTCCTGTCTCGGGACACTGCACACACTTCCCCGGCAGCCATGTCTCAGCTCCTTTCCCAGCCTCTGGCTGTGTCAGGTCATGGCTGGACTGCTCACAATCATGAAGGGACAGGACAGGAACTCCAGCAGGGCAGGAACCTGGAGGCAGGAACTGATGCAGAGACCTTGGAGGGGTGCTGCTTTCTGGCTCGTTCTTCACGGCTTCATCCACGGTGGGCTGGGTCTTCCCCCAGCAATCATCAGTCAAGAAAATGCCCCACAGGCTGGCCCAATGGAGGTCTTACCTCTGTTGAGACGCCCTCCTCCCTGATCCCAGCTTGTGTCAAGTTGATGTAAACTCAGCCATTACAGCTGCCTCCCTACGTCCTCTGGCTGGCCATGTCTGAATTGGTTACTTTTCTGTTATGGCCACAAACTTCCTGACAAAAGCAATGAAGGGGAGGGAGGGAGGAAAGATGGAAGGAAGGAAAGAAGGAAGGGAAGGAGGGAGGAAGGAAGGAAGGAAGGTCGGTCTGTTTTGGTTCACATTCTGGGAGTACGGTCCCTCATGGTGGGGAAGGCATGCTGGCAGGCGGGAGGCTGCTAGCTACGCTGTATCCACAGTCAAAAAGGTGAAGCCTGAAGCCCAGCACACTTTTTCTTTTTTTTTTTTTTTAATTTAATTTAATGTTCATTGGTGTGTTTGCCTGCATGTGTGTCTGTGTGAGGGTGTCGGGTCCCCTGGAACTGTAGTTACAGTTGTGAGCTGTTGTGGATGCTGGGAATTGAACCTGGATCCTCTGGAAGAGCAAGCAGTGCTCTTAACTGCTGAGCCATCTCTCTAGTCCTTACTCGCTCCTTTTGATCAGTCCTAGATGATGAGATGGCACCATCCTTCTTTGGGAGGGGTCTCCTCCGCCCCTCTCTAACCTGTTCTAGAACTCCCTCTCAGATATTCCCAGAGGTGGGTTTCTGTGATGGCTCTAAATTCCGTCAAGTTGGCATGCAGATTAACCAGCACCTCTCTTGCCTGTCTCAGCAGCCCGTTTAATTGGCACCTCCCCTGTGCCTGTTGCCCCCTGCCCCCCACATCCCCATGTCTGCTAACCTTACTTTTTATGTTCTCTCTCATCTCCCCAGGGAGGTGGCTGCCGCTTCCTGCGCTATGACTGCAGAATCTCATCCCCAAGAAAGGGCTGGGCTCTCCTGCACCCTGGCCGCCTCACACACTACCACGAGGGGCTGCCTACCACCCGGGGCACTCGATACATCATGGTGTCCTTTGTTGACCCCTGACACTCAACCAGTCTGCCAAACCTCTGCCATTGTGCCTTGTTGGGCTCCGGGGGTGCCGTTCTCGGAGAGAGGGGGCCCAGCTCTTCTCATTTCCTGAGCGTGTCTGTGTGCCTGGCACGGAATGTTCTGCCCTCAGCGTCCCTCTCAGGAGGTCCCTGGAGTCTGCCACCTTCCTACCGACCCGATGGACTCAGGGACAGTGGACTTTCGTTGTTTTATTTTTTGTTTTTTTTCGAGACAGGGTTTCTCTGTGTATCCCTGACTGTCCTGGAACTCACTCTGTACACCAGGCTGGCCTCGAACTCACAGAGATCCGTCTGCCTCTCCCTCCCACGTGCTGGGATTAAAGGCGTGCACCACTGCTGCCCATGGGAGTGGACTTCTGAGGGTTCCCTGATAAATTATTGAGCTTCCTCAGCCTCACATTAAATAAAAGGGTCTTTGTAGCTCTCGAGTCCATGAGTCATATATGTGAAGTCGGGGTCTCATGGAGCCCAGGCAGGCCTCCAACTCACTATAGGGATTACGGTGTGGACCACATGCGCAGTTCACACGGTGCTGGGATCAAACTCGGAGTCCTGCGTGATGGCAAGTACTCTACAACTGAGCTACATCCCTCTCCTTTATTCTTGTTGTTTAAATAAATTGTGTGTGTAAGTGTCGGTGTGTACATGAGAGTGAAGGTGTCCATGGAGGCCAGAAGATGGTATCGTACCCCCTTGGAACTGGAGTCACCGGTAGTTGGGTAGAGAGCCACCTGTCTTGAGTCAGGTGGGAACCAAACGCTGGTCCTCTGTAAGAACAACAAGCACTCTTAACCTCTGAGCCATCTCTCCAGCCCTCACCCCCTTTTATTACATTTATTCAGCGTGTGCACACGCGCGCATGTGTGTGTGTGTGTGTGTGTGTGTGTGTGTGTCTTATGGGAGTAGGTTTTCCACCCACACAAATATTCTCTAAAAGTTAAAAAAAAAATTTAGACTCAATTAGACTTGATCACCACCAGTCGTACATACCTGCCTCATCACGCTTGGATGCTCACAGCAAGTCCCTTCTCTGCCCAGCGTATAAGCTGATGACAGCCGATCCACACATGGTTGAGGGAAGGTCTGTTTTGTAGATACGAGAGAGGACAGTCCAGAGCAGAGAGGGAAAACAGCAGACTGGACCTGGCTGGGAGGGAAGCAGAGCAGAGGGAGAGGAGGACGGAGTACTGGCAATAGAGAAGACGGCAAACTGGTGCCGCACGCCGTAGAAGACTCCAGCTCTCCAGAGGCAGAGGCAGGCGGATCTCTGAGTTCAAGGCCAGCCTGGTCTACGAATCGAGTTCCAGGACAGTTAGGGCTACACACACAGAGAAACCCTGTCTTGAAAAACAAGCAAACAAATGAGAGAGGAAGAGAAGAGACCATGGCTGAAATAACAGGGTTATGAGGAAAATGAGCCGCTCTGGGGAGGGAGGGAAGCTCCCGAGGAGGAAGTCAGGATGCCGGCAGGGACTCGGAGACAGGTCCTTGTGATACTGAGGGAGCCTGGAGGCCCCCCGCCCCCAGCATACGCTTTGCTGTGCGGATGGGCACTGCATACAACCATTTGTTCTTTCTGCCAGTGATAAAGGAACCGGCTCCTTTGGTAGAGGGGAACCAGCGGCACGTGTTCTTAAGAAATGCTGGCTTTTGCCTAACTGCTGGAATTTGGGAAAATGGAGTTTGCTTTGCACCTGACACCCAGGCTCCTAGGAAAACCTTCCTGGCGGTGGCAGACAACCCACACATGGTTTGAACACTTTTGCCAGAGTGTGTATGTTTGTGAGTGCTGGGTGTGTATGTGGCGCCTATGCAAGCTAGGCGGATGCTGCCCACTGATCCACACCCCGCACCCCCAGCCTCTTACTGGGGGCTCAGCAGGAGCCCCACAGCTGAACTCCATCCCTTGCCTTGGGCAGAGCTCTGTCCCATGGATGGTAGTAATCTGAGCAAGGGGGTAGGGGGAGGGACTTTGGCAAGGTCCCTGGAAGGAGCAGTCTATATGAGCCAGAGGGAAGAGGACTGGCTTTGCCTGTCTGCCTGAGGCCCAGAATTTTGTACAATCACCTCCTGCATGCTGGCTTTCGGTAACTTTTCCTGGAGGGTAGATTTCTGTTCATTAGAGAGAGAGGGCAAAAGTAGCTGGGAACACAGCTACGTTGGTAGACTTTGCCTGGTGTCTTATTTAGGGTTTCCATTGCTGTGAAGGGTCACCATGACCTCAGCAACTCTTATAAAGGAAAACTTTTGTTTTGTTTTGGTTTTTCAAGACAGGGTTTCTCTATGTAACAGCCCTGGCTGTCCCAGAACCCACTTTTAGACCATGCTGGCCTCAAACTCAGAGATTTTTTTTTTTTTTTTTGGATAGAAGCCACTTACTTTTATTTTTGTTTTTTTTTGTTTTTTTTTCTTTCTTTCTTTCTTTCTTTCTTTCTTTCTTTCTTTCTTTCTTTCTTTCTTTCTTTCTTTATTAAATATTTCTGTCTCTTCCCCACCTCCGCCTCCCCTTTCCCTCCCCCTCCCCCAATCCATTCCCCCTCCCTCGTCAGCCCAAAGAGCAATCAGGGCTCTCCGTCCTGTGGGAAGTCCAAGGAAAACCCTCCTCCGTCCAGGTCTCGTAAGGTGAGCATCCAAACATCCTAGGCTCCCACAAAGCCACTACATGCAGTAGGATCAAAAACCCATTGCCATTGTTCTTGATGTCTCAGTAGTCCTCATTGTCCGCTATGTTCAGTGAGACCGGTTTTAACCCAGGCTTTTTCAGACCCAGGTCAGCTGGCCTTGGTGAGTTCCCGATAGAGCATCTCCATTATCTCAGTGTGTGGGTGCACCCCTCGCGGTCCTGAGTTCCTTGCTCATGTTCGCTCTCCTTCTGCTCCTGATTTGGACTCAGAGATTTTTTTTTGGCCTATGTCTCCTGAGTGTGGGGATTAAAGATGTGCACCACCACATATGGCCAAGGAAAACATTTAATAGGGTAGTTTACATTTTCAGAGGTTCAGTTCGTTATCATCACAGTGGGACATGCTAGCATGCAGGCAGATATGGTGCTGGGGAAGGAGATGAGGGTCCTACAGCTTGCAGGCAACAGGAAGTGACCTCTCACTGGGTGTAGCTTAAGTAATATATGAGACCTCAAAGCCCACCTCCACAGTGACACGCTTCCCCCAACAAGACCACACCTACTCCAACAAGGCTACACCTAATGCCACTCTCTCTCTTTTTTTAAAAGATTTATTTATTTATTATATACAGTGTTCTGCCTGTATGCATACCTGCACCCCAGAAGAGGGCACCAGATCTCATTATAGATGGTAGTGAGCCACCATGTGGTTGCTGGGAATTGAACTCAGGACCTCTGGAAGAACAGTCAGTGCTTTTAACCTCTGAGCCATCTCTCCAGCCCAATGCCACTCTTTTTGGGGGTCATTTCTTTCAAACCACCACACAGAGCATGCTTGAAGTCCAGGCGTCTGTGCCCGGTGCTGCACTGAGCCCCAAGTGGCGGGGCACACTGTAATCCCGGCAGGAGATCAGTGAGTTTCATGCCTGCCTGGGCTTTATGAAATAGTGTCTTAAAAAGGGGAGGGGGCAGTGCTGGAGGAAATGGGCAACAAAAGACCAAAGAGATTACCCCATCCAAGTCTGGTTTGGTGAGCCAGTGACCCACGACAGCTGTCATTGACTGCCTGCGGAGCTAATCTCCCACCTCCCAAGTCTACTGTGGCACCTCTCTCGAGACTGCGTGAGCTGGGACAGGAACTGAGTCAGAGTGAGAGGCCAGAAAGACAGGTGAAAGTCTGATACCGACCCCACGTGTCGGGGTGGGCATGGGGTGGAGGTCAGAGGTCAACTTCAGGTGTCAATCCGTTTTGCCATCCACCTTGATTTTAGACAGGGTCTCTCATTGACCTGGAACTCAGCAATGACCTGGGTCACCTGTCCCCACCTCTCCAATGCTGGGATTACAGTAAGCGTCCATGCCCAGTTTCATGTGTGTGTGTGTGTGTGTGTGTGTGTTTTGAGACAGGGTTTCTTTGTGTAGCCTTGTCTGTCCTAGCTCTGTAGACCAGGCTGGTCTCGAACACGCAGAGATCTGCTTGCCTCCAGGGTGCTGCGATTAAAGGCGTGCTCCACCACTGCTGGGCTCATGCCTAGCTTCTTGACGTGGTTGAGTTCTTGGGGGGCAAACTCAAGAAGACGAGCCCTTTGCTGACTGAGTTATCTCCCTAGCCCTCCCCCAGCGCCTTTTTAAAAGATTTATTTGGGGACTGGAGGGATGGATGGTTCAGCCATCAAGATTACATATTGCTCTCCTAGAGAACCTGAGTTTGGTTCCTAGCACCCAGGTCAGACAGCTCAACTGTTCTGCTGGAAGACCCACCTCAGTGCCCCCTTCCCTCTCCAAACCCACCAGAAAGCCTGGCAAGCGGTGGCTCCTCCTCTGGATTTGCTCAAGACCACGCCCACCGGATATTTAGGCTCCGCCCATAGACCTGCCCTGTGATTTCTCTCCTCCCTTTCCTGAGAGTCACCTGGGAGTGCTTTGCTCAGATTAAATCTGGTTTTATGAATCTGGATTGATCTGGTTTACTGTATTGATGGGGAAACCTACTACTGGGGATCCGAAAATCTTATCAACAACCACCTGTAACTTCAGCTCCAGAGAACCTGATGCCTCTGGCCTCCAAGGCTCCTGCATTCACCCTCCCACCCCGAACACACATACACATGATTTAAAATAAACAAATAAAAAAAAATCTTCCTGTAAATTTTTTTTTTGTTTGTTTGTTTTTTTGTTTTTTTGTTTTTCGAGACAGGGTTTCTCTGTGGCTTTGGAGCCTGTCCTGGAACTAGCTCTGTAAACCAGGCTGGTCTCGAACTCACATATTTGCATTTGTGTTCGTGTGTGTGCACACGTGTGTCCAGGGGCATGCAGGTGCCTGTGGAGGCCAGGAAAGGGCATCAGGTCCCCTGGAGCTGGGGTTACAGGTGGTTGTGAAACAGCTAACAAGGGTGTGGGAACCGAACTTAGGTCCTCGGCAAGAGCAGTAAGTGCTCTACAGGGTTTCTCTGTGTAGCCCTGGCTGTCCTGGAACTCGCTCTGTCAACCAGGCTGGCCTCAAGCACACGGGAATCCATCTGCCTCTACCACCCGAGTGCTGGGATTAAAGGTGTGCCACCCTGACCCGGTGCCCAGCCATTGCTCCAGACTCTCTGTACCCTCCCCTTTCTGTGAACGACAGTTATTCAGCCAAATTGTGTGTGGGGCCTGTGTGTGCTGTCCCAGATGATTTCAGGAAGGTTGAGCTCCTGTGCCTGAAGACAGCGTACCCCAACAGCGGGGCACTAGAACCGTCAGCAGGCCCCACAGCTGCCTCTTGATGCTTACAGCCTTGGGAATTTGACCTTATTTAGATCTGGGCACTGACTATGGGATTTTCAAACCTGTTCTTGTAACGGCCCATGGGGCCTTATACAGTACATGTCAGATCTCTACTTCAGCCTATTAGTGGAGACCAGAGGCCCAAACTGCTCTGGAGTTCAAACACCTTGCTCTAGGCTCCTGGGTCATTTCCATTTCATACTATTGGTCACTCCTGAAAGCTCGGGGAGAGATAGCTTTGCCTTGCCCCTGTTCACAGTTCACTGGCCACGTGGCTCAATGTGTGGGCCAAAGCAAGGGGGTAGAAATGGGGGTTGGCCCAGGCTCGGGGGTCAAAGTCAGAGGAGTGAGTCAAGAGGGGGGTGTACTTAATCTGTGGGTTGCCCCTGTGCAATTCCCTTCTAAAGTATGGAGGTCTCGTCCAGTCCCCTGCATCGGAGTCTTCGAGTGTTTGCTGGGCTTCAGTGGGTCTTTTCGTTCCTGGGACTTGGTGAGTCCCCAAAACCCCCGGAATCAGACAAACCTGGTTATTGGTGCTTTTCTTTTCTGGGGTCCTAGCAGGAGTATGGGGCTTGAATACCGTAGGACTGGGAGGGTGGGCCAGTGGGGAGAGAAGGGCTTAAACATCTGGGCTCTTTTTAAAAAAAAAACATTTGTTATTATGTGTATTTATTTGTGGGGAGGCATATTCATGCCATAGCAAATGTGTGCAGAGCAGAGGGCAGCTTGAAGTAATCGGGTCTGTGATTTCATTATATGGAACCCAGGGATCGAACTTAGGTCACCAGACTTGACAGCAAGCACTTTTACCGTCTCAGTCTTCTTGCTGGCTCGAACATTCGGGTTCCTAGCACGCCTCGCGATCTGGTCCTGCAGCCCTGCTGTGCCTGGTGGCCTTGGTCCTAGCCTCCCTAGGCCGAGCCTGGACCCTCGCAGTCCTCTACCTGACCTGGCTCTACAGAGACAGATACACACCCAGGAGGGGGGGCGGTCGCCGCTCTGCCTGGGTCCGGAACTGGGCAATCTGGAGGTATTTCCGAGACTACTTCCCCATCACGGTGAGGGTCCCAGAAAGTGCGCTGGCTTGATGGATGGGTGGGGTTTCAAAAGAGACAAATGTGGCCACCCGTCTCTCCCCACTTCTGGAGCTGTTCCTCACTGGGAAATGGGATACATCCATACCCTTTGTTCTCCAGCTGGTCAAAACGGCCGAGTTGGATCCATCCCGAAACTACCTTTTTGGATTCCATCCTCACGGGGTCCTGGTTGTTGGGGCCTTCAGCAACTTCTGTACAGAGGCCACAGGCTTCTCTGGCCTCTTTTCGGGTCTCAAGCCACACCTTCTCATGCTGCCATGTTGGTTACAAGTGCCTCTCTTCCGAGATTACATCATTTTTTTAACATTTATTTATTATGTATACAATATTCTGTCTGTCTGCAGGCCAGAAGAGGGCACCAGACCTCATTACAGATGGTTGTGAGCCACCATGTGGTTGCTGGGAATTGAACTCAGGACCTTTGGAAGAGCAGGCAATGCTCTTAACCACTGAGCCATCCCTCCAGCCCCCGAGATTACATCATGACCAGCGGTAAGGAAGCCCCTTCTGGAGATCCCCGGGCTCTGGATGTTACCTAACCTTTCTTATCCTGGGCTGGGGGAGGGGGTGCGGGCGCCTGTGTTCACCTCTATCTTGGTGGTATCCACGAGACCCAGCCTTTGTCCTCTCCACCCAGGTTTAGTCTCTTCTGACAAGGCTAGCGCTTCTATCTCTTGACCCACCCCGAGGGTGGCCAGATGGCCGTCCTGGCTGTGGGAGGTCTCCTGGAGGCAAAGCCAGGAACAGTGAGTTTGCAGCTCCGGAATCAGAAAAGATTCATTAAATTATCACTGGAACACGGGTGAGGAGTGGGCGGGTGGCGGCAAGGTATATCCACGGGAGCTGCTCTGTTAGAGAGGAGGAATGTCGCCCCGGTACCTTCAGGCTCCAGTCCGCCGCGGGCGGGTCTCTTCCTGCGCCTCCAGGGCTTCGCTTGTGCCTGTCCTTCTCCTTTGGAGAGAAGGCGCTCTTCCAGCAATATCCTAACCCGCCAGGCTCCTGGATGAGGAGGGTACAGGAAGCTCTTCAGGCGATGCTGAGCGTGGCCTTGCCTCTCTTTCACGGTCGCCTGGGTCTCCTGCTACCCTTCCGCGAGCCCATCCACACTGTGGGTGAGTCATGTATCTTTCCCATCATCTCCCTTAAAGCCTGACGTGCTAGCTCTCTGGTCCATGAGTCTGGCATTTATTCCCCAAGCTTTCTAGCCTGATCCCCAGTTAGTGGGAGATTTAGAGACACCTCAACAGTCAATCTTCTCCCCTCCCGTTCCGTCCTCAGTGGGCGCCCCAATTCCAGTCCAGCGAAGCCCGAGGCCCAGCCGGGAACAGGTGGACCAGCTGCACGCGTTGTATGTAGAGCGTCTCACACAGCTGTTTGAGGAACACAAGACACGATTTGGGGTCCCTGCTAATCAACACCTTGTTCTCACCTGGGCTCCTCCATGTCCCCGTGTCCTAGCCTTCCTGAGTGACTTCAGGGGATGGGGGAGGGGGATGAGGATGCGTGGGAAACGAAATTAAATGTGAGAATAGACAAGAAGCATGCGTGTGTTTGTACAAGTTCAGGGGAGGGAAGAGAAGCCTCGGGGCAGGGGCAGGGGGACCCATTGTCCCCGCTGATCCTGGTAGCCTTGACCACTCCCAGAGACCTGCAAACAGATTACATCGGCAGTGCCTGCCTGCCTGTGTGTCTGGGTCCTCCTGCCCTGCCTGGCCTGTATGTCGGAGATCAGAGTCTCCGGTCCCCCATTGTCCGGGTCCTGCGGGCCAGTGGGTACCTGCTTCGTGCCTACTCCCCCACCTCAACGCCTCAGTCACCAGGGAGGCGAGGGCTGTCCCTTTTCTACCTCTCTTTCCCCACTCAGAGCTCCTCCCAGTAACCTGCCCAGACTCATTGACCATGGAAGTTCAAAGGTCAGTCCAAGAAGGAGCCTAGAAAGTTCTGGGGCTCCAGGTCCAACATCCGACCATCTCAGAGGTGATCTGCTCCCTGCGAGATCACACCCCCAAACCTTCACCCTCTGTTTCCTGGGTCCTGGAGTCACTAGGACAGCTATCCCCATATCCCTTCTCCTCTCTCACCATGAAAACACCTCAGAAGCAAAGGCTTGAAGTGATAGGCGCCTACCAATATGTGGTCACTTTTCTCTTCATGGGTAAGTGTGACTGGCGGGGGAGGGGGGACATGGGGGCCCAGAGACAAGGGAACTAGGAAAAGGACATTGGTGGCCATATGTCTGGGCTGTTACCATTGTGGGCTCCAGGCACCAGGAAGGGGCCACAGGAGACCACAGGGTGGGGGGGGGGGAGCAGGTTGTTTTGACTGACTATGTGACAGACAGAAGCCCAGTCTTCTTTCCCTTTTCACCCAGGCCTTTCCTGGACCCTTCTGGTCTTCTTTCTCCATTTTACCCAGCTCTGGTCCTTCTCTGTTCTCTATTCCGTGTGGCTGTACCTGGACTGGAACACACCCATCCAAAGTAAGTCTGGGGCAGAGGTCTCCTCTGGTCATGAGATGTGTGTTTCCACCGTTCGTGTGTGTGTGTGTGTGTGTGCATGTTGTTTTTGTTTTTAAGTGTGCATAGGTTCTGCTGGTGGGAACCAGAGGTTGATTCCACCACCCTTCTGCCTTGTTCACTGAAGCAGGGTCTCTCAATCAAACCCAGAGCACACTGATATGTGGCTGTCTTTTGCTAGCCAGCGTGCGCTGGGGGATTCCTGTCTCCTTCTGAGACTGGAATTGCAGTGACTTCTGTGCCCACCTGGCACCGAGCCAGACTCCGCTCCTTCATAATAGCTAATTCTGCAGGTGAGCATGTCCAGACATGGTCACCCCCATCCCGAGAGGCTACAGAGTGTGTCCTGCCCCATTCTGGGTCCCTCCCAAACCCGAATCTCTTCCCAGTGAGTCCTGGCTGTTTTTTGGCCTTGGATACGTCATTACTCTAGCTGCTTAAGTTTTTATTAACATAATAGGGATCTCGTGGGCCTGGAGAGATGGCGCAATAGTTAAGAGCACTTGTTGCTCCTGCAGAGGACCCAGGTTGGAGGCTCACAACCACCCACAACTCTAGTTCCAAGGGAGCCACTGTCCTCTTCTGAACGCCACAGGCACCAGGCAAGCTCAGGGTGCACACACATTCATGTAGGCAAACAGTAACTCTTAACTATTGGGGTTTTTGTTTGTTCTGTTTCATTTTTATTTTTCGAGACAGGGTTTCTCTGTGTGGCCATGACTGTCCTGGAACTCGCGCTGTAGACCAAGCTGATATCAGAGATCCGCCTGCCTCTGCCTCCTGGGTGCTGGGATTAAAGGCGTGCGCCACCACACCCAGCATCTATTGGGTTTGAGTATGACATTTTCATACATGTGACCTTACTTATACCCAAGACCCTCTTGTTCCCCTCCTTTCCTCTTTCCAACTGGTCTGTCTTCTGCTTCCATGTCTTTTTCTGTTTGTTTGCAGGGTTTGGGGACCCAGTGAGTTTCATTAGTGTTGTTTACAGGCGTGTGAACACCTCTCCAGTGGCTCCGCTGTGGCAGAGAATGTCTCACCACCATCCTAGCAAGCATCAAGTTCCACCCCATCCCCCATTTTGGAGCCAGAGTCTCTGGCTGACCTGGAACTCACTGTGTAGACAAGCAGGTCTCTCAAGTGCTGAGATTTTTTTTAAATATTTATTTATTTATTATGTATACAATATTCTGTCTGTGTATATGCCTGCAGGCCAGAAGAGGGCACCAGACCTCATTACAGATGGTTGTGAGCCACCACGTGGTTGCTGGGAATTGAACTCAAAACCTTTGGAAGAGCAGGCAACGCTCTTAACCTCTGAGCCATCTCTCGAGCCCCTCAAGTGCTGAGATTAAAGCCGTGACTACCACCACCCCTTTTTTGAGACTGAGTCTCCTGTGGCTCAAGCTGGCTTTGAATGTCTCGTATAGCGGAGGTGGGCCTTGAATCCCTGCTCCTTTTGTCTCCACGCCCCAAGTGTTGGAATTGGAGTTGAGTGTTACTGAGAGGCTGTAATCCTTGCTGAGAATGTTGCTCCTTTTGTAAATGAGGCCAACAGTTTAGCCAAGAACTGCCAGGTACCCAGTGGTGGTGCACGCTTTTAATTCCAGCACTCAGGATACAGAGACAGGTGGATCTCTGTGAGTTTGAGGCCAGCCTGGTCTATAGAGCGAGTTCCAGGACAGCCAGCGGTACTCAGAGAAATCCTTTTTTTGGTGAGGTGGGGGAACAGGGGAGGAGTTGGAGAACTGGCGGGCTACAGTGCAGAGCTGTGTGGAAGGTTAGCTTTGAAGGGTGAGTAGAATTTTGGAAGTAGGAGAAGTGAGGGTAGGTACTGGAATACCATGAGCAAAAGCTCAGCTTGGGATCTGTCCTGGTGTGCACGCTTTTGTCCCCAGCCCCTGGAAGACTGAGGCAGGAAGGTCCTGGCTCCTACAGCGAGACGGGAGGAGGAGACAGTTGACTCCCCGAAAGTTCATAGACCAGCTAGCCTGACATATGCAACGGCAAACCAGAGACCCCATCTCAAACAAGGCGGACAGTCGGTACTGACGTCTGAGTGTACACCCGCACTCACACAAACACTCCCGCACAGAGACTGAAAACAAAACAGGAGGAAACACATGCCTCGTACCAGTAAATCTGGCCAGGAACCAATAGTCCGGGGGAGCTCGTGGGGGGCCAAGGGCGAGCCTGCTACTATCCCATTGCTAAATGGACAGACCATCAGAGGGTTCACTGAATCCGTGTATCTCCATTACCCACAGATTACCGCGGCTCCCAGACCTTCTCAGAAAGCTCCCTTGTGTAACGGGCAATGGTGAAGGGAGAAATGTAACTAAATAAAGCGCAGAGACCAGGTCAGTGCACTGCTCAGCCCCGGAGGGTCAAGGTGCAGGGACCATCTGGGAAAAGAAGAGCAGGAGTCGGAGGTCAGCGCAGACAGAGTGGCTTCCGGACACGGCAGGACACACCACCCACGAACTCACACCAACTGCAGTTGCCTGTACAAGATCAAACCGGCGTGGAAGGGGAGGGGCACACACTCTCCCTACCTGAGCTACTGTTGACAGAGGCTTCTGGAGAAGGGACGGGCAGTTTTCTTTAAGGGTGTCGGCCCTGGCAAGTAGACCTATTCCAGTGGATCCATGCATACCCATGAGTGTATGGGCACCGCAAAACGGAGTCAGTGAGCTGTAAAAGAGTGTGTGGGGGTGGGGTGGGGGGGGGAGCAGTTCAGAGGGGATGAGGAGGGTGAGGGATGAATGGGGAGAAGTGAGAAGTCAATGTAATTGAAATACTTTGTATTCATGTATAAAATTTCCTCCCCCACAAATTAATATAAAATATTGTATTAAAAGAAGATTTAAGAGCTTAAAATAAGGGTGGAGACCAAAGTAGGGTTAATGGCACAGATAAGATGCAGGGTGAGATCTGATGTCTTCTGAGTCCTGTGGCCACAGCATCCTTTCACTTACCTGTTTGCCTGCATCCGGACTGAGAAGCAGAAGGACTTGTCAGCGGGCGTGATGACTCATGCCTGATCAGCTCCTGCGTCAGAAGATTTCTTTCCTGGCCCAAGTAATAATAATAACACCAATTTGTCTGAATGTGAACCGAATGCAACTCTGTTTGTCATCCGCTGTCCTAAAAATACATTCAGGGGAAGAATTTTCTCGTATCTCCAGGCAAAAATTTGGGTAAATTCACAACTTTTGTTGGTCTTCTTCAGATAGGAAGTTGTTTTCTTTTCTTTTCTTTTTTTTTTTTTTTTTTAAAGACAAGGTCTCATGTAGCCCAGGTTACCTTCAAAGTTTCTGAGTGAGGAGAGGGTGCCTTTGAGTTCCTGATCTTCCTGTCTGTGGTGGGGATGGAACCCAGGGTTCTTTTGTGTGTGTTACACAAGCATCCTATCAACTGAGCCATCTCTCCAGCCCTCCTGATATTTTGTTGTGGTGTGTCTGTGGTTTTTTTTGTGTGTGTGTCTGTGTGTCTGTGTCTCTCTGTGTGTCTTTGTGTGTGTGTGTGTCTTTGTGTGTGTGTCTGTGTCTGTGTGTGTCTCTGTGGGTGTGTCTGTGGGTGTGTATCTGTGTGTGTCTGTGTGTGTCTTTGTGTGTATGTCTATGTGTGTGTCTGTGATATGGGAGTGTCATATATCAATCTGTTGATTTCATTGGTTAAGCAATAAAGAAACTCCTTGGCCCTGATAGGTTAAAACATAGGTGGGAGGAGTAAACAGAATAGGGTGCTGGGAGGAAGAGGAAGTGAGCTCAGACTTGACAGCTCTGCTCTCTGGAGCAGAGATGCCAGGCTCCGCTCTCCCAGGCAGCTCCGACCCAGGATGGACATAGGCTAGAATCTTCCCGGTAAGCGCACTTTGGGGTGCTTACACACATTATTAGAAATGGGCTAAATTAATATGTGAGAATTAGCCTAGAAGAGGCTAGATAGAAATGGGCCAAGCAGTACTTAAATGAATACAGTTTGTGTGTTGTTATTTCGGGCATAAGCTAGCAGGCGGCTGGGGTGCTGGGGACGCAGCCTCGCCGCTCTTATTTCAACATGTCTGTGTGTGTCTGTGTCTATGTGTGTAATTGTGTGTGTCTGTGCATGTGTATCTGTGTGTGTATGTGTGTATCTGTGTGTTTGTGTATCTGTCTGTGTATATGTGTATGTCTGTGCGTGTGTGTCTTTGTCTATCTGTGTGTCTGGGTATGTGTCTGTGTGTGTGTCTGAGTATGTGTCTGTGTGTGTGTCTGTGTGTGTCTGAGTATGTGTGTGTGTGTGTCTGAGTATGTGTGTGTCTGTGTGTGTTGTCTGTGTGTGTGTGTGTCTGTGTGTGTAGATAGCGGGATAGCGAGGCTAGAGGACACTCAGCATCCTCTATTGCTCTTGGCCCTGTTCCCTTCAGACAGGGTCTCTCATTGAAGGTGGAGCTCAGTGGCTGGCCAGCAACCCCAGCAATCCTTCTGTCTCTGCTACCCCTGGGCTGAGGTTACAGGTATGTATGAAGCTTGTCAAATTAAACCCTCGTGGGCTCCAGCCCAATAGGCCTTGCCTCCTGCTGGCTCCAGTTCTCCAGGGCCTGCCTTGCTACTTTGTTACACGCCTGGAATATGCTCAAGCCCCCATGCCCCGCCCCATGTCTCCTGACTTCCCCCCTTCACTCTCATCTCTCCCCGCTTCTTCTCTCCTCTTCTATTTGAGACAAAGTCTCAGGTAGCTCAGGCTGGCCTTGAACTCGCTATGTAACCAATGCTCCTCTTGAACTCCTGGCTCCGCCTTCCAAGTTTTGAGATGACAGACTCTGCCTCCATGCCTAGCTCATAGTAAATTCTCTCCAGAAAAGGGCAAGTGCCAGGTGTTGTGGGATAGTCTTTTTGTACACTATGAAGATGTGTCTCTGTGATTGGTTTAATAAAAAACTGAACGGCCAATAGCTAGGCAGGAGAGAATAGGCAGGACTTCTGGGGAGAGAGAGAGAATGCTGGGAAGAAAGGGATTTTTGCCAGCAGACTTGGAGGAAGTTGAATGCGCTGTACTGAGAAAAGGTAAAAGCCATGTGGCCGAAAGTAGATTAACTGAAACAGGTTAATTTAAATTCTAAACTAATTGGAAACAAGCCTAAGCTAAAGGCCAAGTTTTTATAACTAATAATAAGTCTCTGTGTCATTATTTGCCGACTGGAGGTCCCAATGATTACTGCTTCTACGTTTGGCACCCAACATGGAGCATGAACCCATGACCCTGGGATTAAGAGTCCAATGTAGCACAAATAATAAAAACCCAGAGACAGATATTGGGGTTCAATCAGAAAACCAGAAAAACAGGGCTGGAGAAATGACTCAGAGGTTAAGAGCAGTGTCTGCTCTTCCAGAGATCCTGAGTTCAAGGCCCAGTAACCACATGGTGGCTCACAACCATCTATGAGATCTGGTGCCCTCTTCTGGCCTGCAGGTGTACATGCAGACAGAACACTGTATACATAATAAATAAAATCTTAAAAAAAAAAAAAAAAAAGAAGAAGAAATAAAGAAAAGAAAACCAGAAAAGTAAAGCAGCCAAGTCACTAGAGAAGCTGTATCTCTACCAGGACTGGGCAACCGCAGACTAAAAAGACTAAACCTCTTTCTCCTCTCATTTTATATTCCCTCTACTGCTGGGATTAAAGACATGTGACTCCCTAGTACTGGGATTAAAGGTGTAGGCCACCACCACCTGGATTTGTTTCTACACTGATCTTGTGTAGTTCAGGGTAGCCTTGAACTCATAGAGATCCACCTGCCTCTGTCTTCCAAATCCTGGGATTAAAGGTGTGTGCCACCACTGCCTGCCTTCTAGTGGCTTACCTTGCCCTTCTGATCTTTAGGCGAGCTTTAATGTTAAAACATAAACAAAATATCACTATAGTCCCATGCTCTACTGACTGATACCTACGACATACTTCCTTCTGAGTGGCTCTTACCCAAGCTCCCTTCCCTTCAGTGGGTCAAATTCCTTAGACATCCGGCATGGCTGTTCATCTAAATTAACTTGTAAGACTAGCAAATGTCTTTCATTTGATCAGACATAGCCTGCCAAAAAGGAAACCTCCCCAAAGTTAGGTTGGGACAGGGTTTTGTTTTTGACTTCCTTCCAGGAGAATAAAAGGGCCTAACTAAAGAATCTAAAGACCACTGGACCAATCAGATGTCTGAAGAAGAAGCATGAATCATGTCCCAAGAAAAAGAGTAAATTGGCTTAATGGTATAGCACCTCTCCAATAGGAAAAAAATTCATACACCTTCCCAAATGTTTGTTTCTGCTGTTTTCTACAGACGTGTAAGGCAAATGGTCTTTTGGTAGTCTCAACTCAAAAAGTAAATATGGCTTTGGAGTTGGAGTATGACTCTCTCCTTCTCTAAACACAAGCATGTTTGTTAAAGGAAAACTCAGCGTCTTTGTCTCATATCAGAAGAGCCACCTGGTATGGGATTGGAGAAAAAATTAAGGGACTATTCTATTGCCACTAATCTCATCATCCCTTGCTTTTATTTTAACTCTTTAAAACCTTTCTTAAGGTATAAATATTATCTCAAAATTTGTTATATATATAACTTTCTGTCGTGATATTAATGGTTATATAGAGTATTGACTAATTCTAGAAATAGGCTTCGTCTAGCTTCCTGCATGTAATTATATAATTTTGGTTTGACTCTGAAGCAGGTAGTTAGGAATTAAGCTTATGTATCCCAGGTGTATTTAATAAATTGTGGCCCTTTAACCTCTCCAAGGTCTGCTGCATATGACATTCAAAATGTTTAAGTTTTCTGCAGTGAACCATGACCAATCCCAACAGCAACCTTTGAAGTCTCCAAAAGGATGATGGGGCCTCACAATGATGATTCTACATGGTTTGTGGTTACACCACTGAGCTGACAATCAGCTTTTGACTACAAACTGCTCAGGACAATTCCACGGCAGTTAGCTACGATGATCCAGCCTCATAGACCACTCCAGTCAGAACTTCAGCTAAGCCCTGTACTTTCCCATCACACCAAGACTGGGTACCAGCTAGCTCTCCCAGGACTTGGTCTTTATCTCAATGTTTTCAGGGGCTTCTAGAGATGCCATTGCCCCCAGGCAACAGCAAGTCATTTTAAGAACATGATGCCCATATTTCTTTTCTTTTCTTTTTTTTTTTTTAAAGATTTATTTATTTATTGTGTACACAGTGTTCAGCCTCCTTGTATGCCTGCAGGCCAGAAGAGGGCACCAGATCTCATTACAGATGGTTGTGAGCCACCATGTGGTTTCTGGGAATTGAACTCAGGACCTCCTGAAGATCAGCCAGTGCTCTTAACCTCTGAGCCATCTCTCCAGCCCCCATATTTCCAAGAGATGGGTTTGGTGGTGTTTGGTCATTTGGTGGATGTTTGTCATCGTTTAGGGGGGTTGGTTACAAGTTGCTATGGACCATGATCATGAAGGAAACTAAGCAAGGTGTATTAGATCCAGGAGTCTCATTATGGAAAAAGGGGGTACAGGAACGATGAGATAAAAGGGGGGATTACTGGATCTACTTTTAAACTAAAAAGGCAACTACTAGTCTCAAACATTTTATATTGGTATGGATTTTTTGTACATTTCTACAAATTTAACGCTATTTTTGTTATACTGTATATGTGTTTCTACTCTTGTTTAAGTTATTTTTGTATATTGATACAAATCTCAAGTTATTTTTGTTATATTCTTGTTTAAGGCATTGTACCTATGTGGCCCATTTAAAAATATAATGTAAGGTTCTAGTACTTGAAAGCTATTAGGTAGTAGTTAGTCTTTTATAGCCATCAAACTTACAGTTATGTTAGGGATATTTTCAAGGTCAAACAAAGATATATTTTAAATAGATAGATGGTCTTCAAACACTTCAAAGATCTATATATTATGGAATTTAAACTGTTTTAATAATATAGGACTTTCATGACAGTGAAACACACCTGCTCCTGGCCACACCAATTTACTTCAAAAAAAAAAAAAAAAAAAGATGATGGGAATCAAAGAATCTCCATATGGAGTTTGCTTTCACTGTGGCGGAGTTAGCCACTGGGTAAAGAAACCACCCTTGCCTTGACTGCTGGCAGTATGCTGTCTAAATTGGACAAACAGAACACAAAAGAAGACGACTGCTGAACTTTGCCCAAGACAAAGTTCAAAGGACAATCCTTCAAAATTCCTGCTTCACAGAAAGGTCCGTCAGATATTCTGGGCCCGTAGGCTGAAGATGGATGCCCCAGCATTGCAGAGGGACCTGGGGTGACTGTCCAGGCAGCCAGATGTCTCTGTCATTTCTATAGTCTTGCAAATTGTTTGCTCTGCACTTCCTGTTTACTCAGGTGATATTATATACTTCTCAGGTTAGGTCTCTGACAGGACTGAAGACTAGATAATTATAATTACAGTTTTCTTTAGTCATGATAGAAAGTAAATTAGGTACAGAACTAATACAATGCCTAACACAAATGGACTGGACATTGTGAATGTAATTATCACTTGATAATTGTTCTTATTGTATATAGTTTTACTATGTTAGAGTTAAAACCTTTCTATTTAATTTAGACAAAAGGGGGAAATGTTGTGCGATAATCTTTTTTTTTTTTTGTTTTTTTGTTTTTTTTTGTTTTTTCGAGACAGGGTTTCTCTGTGGCTTTAGAGCCTGTCCTGGAACTAGCTCTGTAGACCAGGCTGGTCTCGAACTCACAGAGATCCTCTGCCTCTGCCTCTGCCTCTGCCTCCCGAGTGCTGGGATTAAAGGCGTGCGCCACCACCGCCCGGCTAACGATAATCTTTTGTATGCTAGGAAGATGGGCCACTGTGATTGGTTTAATAAGAAGCTGACCTGCCAGTGGCTAGGCAGGAGAGAATAGGCAGGACTTTGAGAGAGACAGAGAATGCTGGGAAGAAGAAAGGGATTTTTGTTAGCAGACTCAGAGGAAGTCAGACACCCTGTACTGAGAAAAAGTAAAAGTCACGTGGCAGAACATAGATTAATAGAAACAGGTTAATTTAGGCTTAGGAAGCCTAGGCTAAAGCCCAAACTTTCACAATTACTGAGAAGTCTGTCATTATTTCTAAGCTGGCCGTCCCATCTGGAAAGTGCGGCCACAGCCAGGTCTGTAACATTCCATGCTGGCCTGTCTTTTCCTTTCAAAGGTGAGATCTCAGTATGCAGCCAAGCTATCCTGGAATTCACCAGCATTGCTGAGGGCTGAGAATACAGGCATGGCTCAGATGGCTCTGCCCCTACTCCCCTTCATTCCCTCCCCTCCTCTTCTCCCTCCTTCCCTTCCTTTCCCAGAGCCCTGTATCCTAGAGTTCACGGCTGTTGTGGATCTCTTCCTCACCGTGCAGTGAGCAGTTCTCCCTGCGGTCTGGAGGACCATACTCCGGAGGCTTCGTGAGCTAAGCTTCTTGACCCTTCTCTTCCTGCCATTCTCAAAGTGGCCACCAGAGGGTGATCTCTTTTTCACAAGGCAAATCTGTCCCTCTCCAGTTTAAAACCTCTGCCTGCCAGCCAGGCCAGTTTACTGGGAGGATCCAATGGGCAATCACACTCAGTCTCAAACTCACAGAAATCCACCTGCCTCTGCTTCCAGAGTTCTGGGATTAAAGGCGTGCGCCAGCACTGCCTGGCTCTGCTTGTTTGGATTATTTGGTTTTAGCCTTTAAGACAGGATCTTACTTTTTTTTTTTGGATCTTACTTTGGAGCACAGGCTAGTCTTGAACTTCTGAACCTCCAGCCTCAGCTTCCTACATGCTGAGATTACAGGCATGAGCCGCTATACCCTGAAAAGTGCACAGAGCAGGAGGCCTCTGAGCCCTGGGTTTCCCTAGAGACCAGGTGCCTACCTGGAGGGGAACACCTCAGTGCAATTCACTGTTCTTTTCCAGAGGGGCTTCCCAGGCCTGCAACCTGGCAGGTGGCTCAAGACCTCCCTTAAAGATGCCCCTCATTCCATTTACTGTATTAGATTGCAGTATGTTAAACATGCCCCCAGCTAAAAGTAAGGACTTGGGCTGGCTGAAGTGGAACCCATTGGTCACCTCGGCACTAGGGAGGCCAAGGTGGGAAAATGGTGAATTCAGGGCCTCATAATGTAAAAAATAACCATATATATAATTATATATATAATATACATAATAAAATCAAAAAAGTCTGATGATCTGCACTAAAGGGGATGGAGCAACTCATTAATTTGAAAAGGTTATTGTAGTCGGGCAGTGGTAGTTCACGTCTTCAATCCCAGCACGCGGGAGGCAGAGACACGTGGATCTCTGTGAGTTTGAGACCAGCCTGGTCTACAGAGCTAGTTCCAGGATAGGTTCCAAAGCTACAGAGAAACTTTGTCTTGAAACACACACACACACAAAAGAAGAAGAAGAAGAAGAAGAAGAAGAAGAAGAAGAAGAAGAAGAAGAAGAAGAAGAAGAAGAAGAAGGAAAGAAAGAGAAAGGAAAGATTATAAGGTTATTTTAAAGACTGATTTTATTGATTTTGTGTATACTACAGTTGTCAGTGGGTGTGACCCGGATGCTGGGAGCCAAACTCAGGTCCCCTAAGAGCAGCAAGCACTCTTAACCGTTTAGCCATCTGTTCAGCCCCTATTTTAAAAATAATAGGGGAAACACTTCCTGCCATTCCTCGCGCCTCGAGAAGCCGTCTCTCCCACCAGGGATTCCAGATAGCCCATGACGTCAGACGGGGGGGGGGGATGAAAATATCGCTTGTTTCTTTGTCGTTTGACTTTGGTTTGCTTGGCCAGGGAGCTGAAGTTTGCCTTTGCAGACGGTAAGCATAAGGTTTGGTGCAGCGGGGAGCAAGTTTAATCCCAGCACTCCTAAGGCAGAGACGGGTGGATCGCTGTGAGTTCAAGGCCAGCCTGGTCTACAGAGTGAGTTCTAGGACAGCCAGGGCTACACAGGGAAACCCTGTCTAGAATAACAAAAAGCAAACAAACAAAACAAAGCCGGAAGAGCTAGTGAGATGGCTCAGGGGTTAAAGGAATTAGTTGCTTCTAAGCCCGATTGCCTGAGTTCAATCCCCAGAGCCCACAAGATGGAAGAAGAGAGCTGAGTCTTAGAAATTGTTCTCTGGCCCCCACGTGTACCCTGTGGCGTGTGCTTGTACACATGAAGGGGGCGGGGAGGGGGAGAAAGGGAGGAGGAGAGGGGGAGGGAAGAGAGAGAGAGAGAGAGAGAGAGAAGAACCTATTTTAAAACACATGTTATTTTGTTTTGTTTTTTAAGGTGAGCATGAACTCTGACCCCTGAGCTACATCCCAGCTGTTTTTGGTTTCCATTTTGAGACAACAGGTTCCCACACAGCCCAGAAGGTCTCAGATTGCTGTCTAGCCAAGACTGGCCTTGAACTCCTGATCCTCCTACCTCCACCTCCCAAGTGCTGGAATCACAGACAGGTGTGCCTTGTACCACCCCACCCCACTGCAAATATCATTTTTGTTTTGCATGTTTTATTACATTTTATTTGTAATATGTGTAGTGGGTGGCTGCACGCTTGCTGAGGTGCTTGCGGAGGTCAGAAAACAACTTTTGGGAGCCAATTCTCTCCTTCCACCATGAGGATCCTGGGGATGGAACTTGAATCATCCCCTTTGGCCGCAAATGCCTTTCCCTGCTGACCACATCACCAGCCCAATTTGCCAGTTATTTTTGTTGTTAGTTAGTTTGTTTTTCAAGACAGGGTTTCTTTGGGTAACCTTGGCTGTCCTGGAACTCACACTGTAGACCAGGTTAGCCTCAAACTCACAGAGATCCGTCTGCCTCTGCCTTCTGGGTGCTGGGATTAAAGGAGAGAACCACTGCCACCCAGCTCCAAATTGCCAATTTTAAAATCCAAATTTGTCTGGGTGTGGGGTTGCGCACCTTCAACCTCAGCACTTGGGAGGCAGAAGCAGGTGGATCTCTGGGAGTCCAAATCCAACCTGGTCTACAGAGTGAGTTCCAGGACAGCCAAGGCTACATGCAGAGACACAGTCTTAACAAACAAAGAACTATCCAAATCTCTGCCAGGCGTTCTCCCACAGTGATGACAACGGCCACTACTGAATACACAGAGATACAGGGATGTCTCCAACACGACCCTGTCCTAAAAGAGTTCACGATCAAGGCTGACGGTTCTTTTATCTCTGACTCACGAAGCTCTCAAGGGTGTTCCTAGAATCGTACAATTCTGCCCACGGAGTCAACAAGAGCGACTTCCGGCATGGCTGCCTTGTGCTGTGCAGGCTGTGACGAAACCCTGCTGGAGAACGGCTGCTCCAATTGGCTAGATAATAATTCCTCCCATTACCTGAGCCTCTGTGCCAGAAATATAACGCTAAGCCCTCTCCGTGCATCGTCTCACTCAGCCCTTACTGGAAGCGAGGGGCCAGGTCGTGATTCACCCGCGAGCGTGACATCAGCGATCCATCCCCTTCTGCGCCATCCAGGCCTTTCCTCTAAGTGCTGTCCTTCTGAGTCAGGCTTTTAGGCATTCTTCAGCTCTGCAATGATGGGCTGCCAATTGCTTAACCCTTTTGTGTCTGGTCTCCTCCCTTGTCTGAAAAGGGAGCTCGTTGTGGCGGTGGGCGATGGAACACCTGAGAGACGCTGGGGGTGTAGTTCAGTGGGTAGACTGCTTGCTCAGCAAGCAGGAGGCCTTAGCTTCCATCTCCGGCACTCTGCGGAAATCCGAATGGAGCATGGAATCGTGGTTCACGTCTGTAATCCCAGAACTAGGGAGGTAGAAACAGGAGGATTGGGAATTGAAAGTCAGCCTCAGCTACATGAAGAGCTAGATGCCAACGTGGGCTACGCGAGGCCCTGCTTTTGTTTGAAAGCATATGGGCTTGTCAGGATGGCTCGCTCAGTGGGTGAAGGCACTGGCTGCCAAGCCCCACAGCCTGGTCTCCATCCCCAGGTGGAGGAAGAGAACCAACTCCTAACAGTGGTTCTCTGACCTCCACATGTGTGCTATGGCGCAAGGTGCCCCATCCATAATTAAGCGAATGGATTTTTTTTCTTTTGTTTTATGTGCATTGGTGTTTAGTCTGCATGAGGGGTCTGGTGTCCAGGAACCGGAGTCACAGATAGCTGTGAGCTGCCATGTGGATACTGGGAATTGAACCCAGGTCCTCCAGAAGAACAGCCAGTGCTCTTAACCTCTGAGGCGTCTCTCCAGCCCGCAAATGTAATTTTTTTTTCAAGACAGGGTTTCTCTGTAGCTTTGGAGCCTGTCCTGGAATTAGCTCTTGTAGACCAGGCTGGCCTCGAACTCACAGAGATCCACCTGCCTCTGCCTCCCAAGTGCTAGGATTAAAGGCGTGCGCCACCACCACCCTGCTCAAATGTAATTTTTTAAGTGATTGGACTTTTAGAAGTTATGAGGGTGTTTTGTTTTGTTTTTTGTTTTCTTTCATTTTTTAGACAACGTTTCTTCTCTGTGTTGCCCTGGCTGTACTGGAACTCACTCCGTAGACTAGACTAGGCTTGAACTCACAGAGAGCCACCTGCCTCTGCCTCCCAAGTGCTGGGATTAAAGGTGTGAAAGTATTTTACTTTATGTGTCTGGGTGTTTTGCTTGCCTGTATGGCGGTGCACCACATAGGTGCAGTGCCAATGGAGGCCAGGAGAGGGCATCAGATCCCTTAAAAACTAGTTCTGAGCCACCACATGGGTGTTGGAACTCAAACCCAGGTTTTCTGGAAGAGCAGTCACTGCTCTTACCCATTGAGCCATCTCTCCAGTACCAAAAAATTTTTGTTTTGGGTTGTTTTTGTGTGTGTGTTTCTTTTAAGAAAGTGGTGAGAGCTGGTTTGATTTTGAGCATCCGTAATTCCAACTTTTGGGAGGATGAGGCAGGAGGGTCACAGACTCAAGGCTAGCCTAGGCTGCATAGCAAGAGCCTGGTTCCATTCAACAAACAAACAGAAAAGGCCTATTCTCTTTTTTTTTAAATTTATTTGTTTATTATGTATACAATATTCTGTCCGTGTATATGTCTGCAGGCAAGAAGAGGGCACCAGACCTCATTACAGATGGTTGTGAGCCACCATGTAGTTGCTGGGAATTGAACTCAGGACCTCTGGAAGAGCAGGCAATGCTCTTAACCACTGAGCCATCTCTCCAGCCCCAAGGCCTATTCTCTCAATTCATAGTGATTTTTAAATTTTTATTTATATGTACGTGCATATATGTGTCTTTGTGAGTGTGTATGCATGCATGTGTGCAGGTGTATGTGTGTGTGTGTGTGTGCTCTCACAGAGACCGGAAGAGGCTGCCAGGTCCCGTGCAACTGGAGTTACAGGCATTTGCGCAACCCCCTGATTATTTCACGGGGCCCTTAGCCACTGATGACTTACTTTTGAGACAGGGTCTCCTGCAGCCCAGGCTGACCTCAGACCTCCTGTGTGTCTGGAGGTGAAGCTGGCTTTCTGATCTCCCCACCTGTGGTTGGCTTTTACGACGTGCCTTTCTTGAGCTCATGTGCTTTAACACTCGGTCACCAGCTGGTGGCGCTGTTTGAAAGACTGTGAAACCATTAGGAGGCGGAGACCTACTGGAGCAAGCGGTCAAGATGATTGGATTTGAGTCACGAAGGAGACACACCTCTGAGCATGTTTAACTGAGGAGAGAGGATGCACCCTGAATGTGAGCAGTAGCATCCTGTGGGCTGGAGTCCAAGACTGAATAGAAAGGAGAAAATTGAGCCTTCATCCTTCTCTACTTCCTGACCGTGGAGACAACGGGACCCGCTGCCGCTGCCAAGGCCTCTACCTTCAAACTGTGAGTCAAGGGAAACCCGTCTTCCCGGCAGTTGATATTTGTCAAGTATCTTCTCTTGTCATAGCGACTATGCAAGTAACAAATACACCCCCATCACAGTAGGGCTCCAAACCCACCCCCAGACAGCGCCACCTGCCGGAGACCAAGTGTTCAGACACACATGACTGCGGTGACATTTCACACCCACCATAACCACCCACCTACGGCCTTCTGAGAATTATGCCAACTCTCTTTGAGAACACTCTGGATGGGGCTGTGATTCATAATGCATCATGGCCTGGAGGGGACCCACACAGGGCTGCTGAGTCAAAGGCCTTCTCTCTCTCCTGCCTCTCAAAAGGCCTTGGCTAATATTAGCTGCTGCTGAGGGTGTATCAGAGGCAGCATGTCTGTCTTCCACGCCCGAGCTCCTGGATGGATTGCTGGTACCAAGAGGAAGAAGAGGAGAAGAAAAGAAAACAAAGTGTAGTCTGCATCCCATGAGAATTAGCATCTCAAAAGCCATAGTCGCCGTCCCCTGATCTTTATGGTGGGGCCCTGGAACTCACAAAGATCTGCCTGCCTCAGCTTCCTGATGCTACTTGCTGCCCTTCCAAAGGACCTGGTTCAATTCCCGGCACTCACATGGTGGTGGCTCACAACTGTCTGCAACTCCAGTGCCAGGGGATCTGACGCCTTTTCTGGCCTCAACCTGCACCAACCACACAAGCAGTTCACAGACATATGTACAAGCCAAACACCCACACACATACGCAAGGAAAACAAATAAATATAAATTTGGAACCATCAACCACTCTCATCCCTTCCATCCAGTTCCCCAGCCAGAACAAGGACCAGAATTCTGTTCATAGGACTTCATGGCCCCTGCATCCCAGCTGCCCGATCCCTGGAGTCCTCTTGGGCTCCACTTGGCCTAGATCCATATCGAGGGTTTCTGCTCCATACCCCTGGGGACTTCACAGTTCGGAGTCACTCTCCGAGACACCACAGAACATCACCCGAACTCTGAACCCACTGCTCCCCAGAGCTGTATGAAGCGCAGGTCCCTCATCTGGAACCCAAGTCCCAGCCAGTACCCAGGAGCGCGTCCAGCTCGGTGCCTGCTCCTCTTCCTCCCACGCTCTCCAGACTTGGACATGACGCCCCTGCCTTGACACCTTTCTCTGTGTGCACTGGCCTCTCCTTCTCCACTTCTCAACATCCCGGATCCAGCCCCACAAAAGCAGAGGGCCGGGGAACAGGACCAGCCCCGCAAAGGGTGCGCAGAAAGCTACCCTCTCGCAGGGACAAAACGGCCGTGCCCCTCTTGGAGACCCCGGTGGTGCAGCTCGATCCGGGCCGGCCTCGTGTGTCAGGGGCCCTTCTGCTTCATCTTTCCTGTCCACCTCTGTCTCCGGTCTCCGTGTTCCTGTCTCTTGTCCCTGGGGTTCCCCGCCCGGAGACCCTTGCCAAACAGACAAGTTCCTTCAAAATCTCTCTTGCTTCACTCCTTCATTCTGAGAAAGGGGTGGAGGGAAGGCTCATCCAGGAAGACGCCCTCCCAAAAGCTGCTTTTCCTTCCCTAACGCGGCCCTCTAAGGCAGCCCCCTCCCATCACCCACAGATCCAGGTGACAGCCCGTCACGACAGGGCCAAGTGGTCAGGGCCTGCTCATATCACGGCCACAGTCAAGAGCGCGGAGAGGGCTGGAGATATTCCTCTGCCTAGGGAATGGTGCTGCCCACAGTGATCGGGGTCTTCCCTGTCTATTAATGCAGAGCCAGGACAGTCCCCTGCAGACATATCCCCAGGCCAACCTGATCTTGACTTGACTGATCTGGAGACTTTCTTTCTTGGTGGTTCTAGGTTGTGACAAGTGGACACATGACACTAGCTGTCACACCCCTGAGGTCCTTCCTCTTCCCAGTCAGTCCTCCTCTTTTCATGGCTGAGTGTGTGTGGTGTGTGTGTGTGTGTGTGTGTGCATAGTGTGTGTATGACGTATATGTATGTGTGTATAGTGTGTGATGTGTGTGTATGTATGGCTTGTGTGTGTATAGTGCATGGTGTAGGTTGTATGTGTATGTGTATGGCATGTGTGTCTATATAGTGTGGTGTGTGTGGTGTGTGTGTGTGTGTGTGTCTACCAATGTGTTTCACCAGGGCTCTTTACAGAAGATGAACGGAAGGTTATCCACAGGAACATGGGGGACACTGGCAGCTGCGTTATTGAAGAAACTTTCCCACCCTCCGCCTAGCAGTGATTTAACTCCTAGCCATCTTTGAGGACCAGGCGCTTATGAATCCTTCCCTCCTCCATAACGGGATGTCGACGGGGTGAGCTTTGTCTTGGTCTTGTACAGGTCAAGCCCTGTAGTCTTCAGTGGCCCCAGAGGAGCTCGGACATGCGTCAAGCCTAGTTCCTTTTGTCTTAGCCGTTGCTGCTTCCCCTTACCCAGACTGGCCTAACTGGAGGCAGGTTAGAAAGACTCAGACAGGGAAAAGGGAGCTGGAGCTCTTCTTGAGAGGTATGTTTCAGGAGCTGGAGAGTGGGCTAAAGCTTCCTAACGCTGTGACCCCTGAATACAGCTCCTCACTTGTGGTGACCCCCAATTGTAAATTTTTTGGACCTCTTTTTTTATTGATATTTATTGAGCTCTACATTTTTCTCTGCTCCCCTCCCTGCCTCTCCCCTCTCCCTTTCAATCCTCCCCCAAGGTCCCCATGCTCCCAATTTACTCAGGAGAGCTTGTCTTTTTCTACTTTCTACTTCCCATGTAGATTAGACCCATGTAAGTCTCTCTTAGAGTCCTCATTGTTGTCTAAGTTCTCTGAGATTGTGGTTTGTAGGCTGATTTTCTTTGTGTTATGTTTAAAAAACACCTATGAGTGAGTACATGTGATAATTGTCTTTCTGTGTCTGGGTTACCTCACTCAAAATAATGTTTTCTAGCTCTATCCATTTTCCTGAAAAATTCAAGCTGTCATTTTTTTTCCTGCTGTGTAGTACTCTATTGTGTAAATGTACCACATTTTTTGATAAAGAGGCATTTAGGTTGTTTCCAGGTTCTGGCTATGACAAACAAAGCTGCTATGAACATAGTTGAGCACATGTCCTTGTGGCATGATTGAGCATCCTTTGGATATATACCCAAAAGTGGTATTACTGTGTTTTGAGGAAGGTTGTTTTATAATTTTCTGAGAAATCACCACACTGACCTCCAAAGGGGTTGTACCAGCTTGCATTCCCACCAGCAATGCAGAAGTGTTCCCTTTTCCCCACAATCTCTCCAGCATAACTTGTCAGCAGTGTTTCTGATCTTGGCCATTCTTATAGGTGTAAGAGGGAATCTCAGAGTTGTTTTGATTTGCATTTCTCTGATGATTAAGGATGTTGAACATTTCCTTAAGTGTCTTTCAGCCATTTTAGATTCCTCTGTTGAGGAGGATCAGGAGGAGAAACAGCGTGAAGGCTCGAATTGGGTCCATTTAGGGTCTTAGGGCAGAAGCACAAAATGGGGAGAGGAGGCAAGAGGAGGGAGGCTCCATGGGGTCCTACAAAGGACCAGGAAGCTGAGAGCCAGAACTCAGAGTTGACCTAGACTAACGCGGTGACCCTTTAACGCTGTGTTCCTCATGTTGTGGCGATCCTCCACCCAACCATAAAATTAATTTTGTTGTGATTTCATAAGTGTAATTTTGCTACTGTTATGAATTGTAATGCAAAATCTGTGTTTAGCAATGATCTTAAGCGACTTCTGGAAAAGGATCCTTCAGAAAACCCCCAAAGGGGTCGTCACCCACAGGTTGAGAGCCAGTTCTCCAATTCATCCATTTGTTAAAAAGGGATAGCTGGGGGCTGGAGAGATGGCTCAGTGGTTAAGAGCATTGCCTGCTCTTCCAAAGGTCCTGAGTTCAATTCCCAGCAACCACGTGGTGGCTCACAACCATCTGTAATAGGGCCTGCAGGCAGACACACAGACAGAATATTGTATACATAATAAATAAAAAAAAGGGATAGCAATAATTTATATTTTATCTCCACAATAGTTTAATAGACGAAGAAATACGGTAGCAAGCTGGGGTGTGGGTAAAGTCTTGGGGCTAGAGCCAGAGTTACAGGACGTGGCGAATGATCTGGGCCTGGATGCTCTCGAAGCCGAAGAGGTAAGGGTCCTAGCGAACGACTCTCCTTCAGCTCTGTAGTCCCAGCTATACTGGCCTGTCACCTGAGTGGTGCGGCTTGTGGGCCAGGGAACCCCCAGTGATGTCTGGGGCGGGGGTTGGTAGAGAGCCCCCTAGCGGCCGAGGATGAAGCTGGCGTCTGCAGCGGGAGCCACTCCTGGAGACCCTGAAGGCGCTGCACCAGGAGCAGCCTAGGCTCCTGCACTGTTTCTGCTTATAGCCAATCAAGGGACAGTCTCCGAGGACCAAGTTGGCGTGGCTTTTCCCAGGCAACCATCTTCCCTCCAACCCCAACTGAGGAAATACTTCTTAACCCCCAACCTGGTGAAGACAGAGGGTGCTCAGATGGCCTGACATCCCATCTCCACGGCCAGACGACCCTGCCAATTCTTTAAGAACCTAAAATTTTCTAATTTGAACCTCTTCCACCCTGTCTTCTGATCCATCTCCTTCGTTCCGTCCCCCTTTGGAGACCCAGGGATCCAAACACCCTTATCCCCAGCTTACTCCAAACTCCTCCATCTTTCTGTAGGGATCCAGGTAGTGGGACCCTTCAGACTCTAGTCCAGCCCTGGTACTTTGGGGGATCCAGACTTTCACCCAGCTTACTTCACCTTCATCCCTTAAGCCAAACCTCTGGAGGATCGGCCCATGTGAGATGGTGTGGGAACGATGGTGTTGAGGAAGACCAGCCCTCTGGGCTCAGGTGCACGCCCATTATGGTCCCTTTGGACATCCTTTTAGCCCCATTCAGAGTGGAGGATCCCGGCCTAGCCGAGACAAAGGTCAACATCTGCCCACCGTCTTCACACCAGGGCAAGCTAAGACACGGCCCTTCTGCTGCTGTGGCTCTCTCGGCAGCGCGACCGCCACTGGTTAGGACTGTTGGTGTGATCAACGGTGGCTATTCAAGGCCAGAGGCCTGGAGCTGCAGGCCCACAGCGCAGGCTGTGCCTGTGTCCCTCCGCGTTCTGCCCGGTGGAGAAAGCCAGTATTGTCTTCCGCAGCAGCTGCTGGGCGCAAGTGTAGAGCCAGCAGCTGTGGCACCTGCAGCGACCAGTCGCTTGCCTAGGCTGCACCAGCTCTACTTGGCATCCCGGCCGTGCTCACAGCTGGCTAGGAGGTCAGATCAGCCTAGGAGGGTTGAGCTGGCCAAGGGCCACACTGCGCAGTTCCTGCTGGAGGGCTGGACGTCTAAGGCCTCTGGGCCTCTTCTCCAGAAAGGAGCAAGAATCTCTTTAGACCCCTCCCCTCCCGCAGCTCCTAAGGCAGCCCCACCCCTGCCAGCCCCAAGCTCCGCCCCTCAGAAATCGGCTATTTAAAACAAACAAACAATATCAACGTTTTGCTTTCATATTTAATTATATTTTGTATGTGTGAGAGCGTCACTGTAGGAGTGTGGCGGTCAGAGGGAGGTTCGGGGGAGTTCGGGGGAGTTCTTTCCTTCCACAAAGGTGATCTAAGGGATCAAATTCAGGTTGTCAGGCTGAGTGACAAGAGCTTTGACCACTAGGCATCTTGTGGGCCCTAACCTCTAATTCTTTCTCTTTTAGAGTTATTTTGTTTCATGTATATGAGTGTTTTGTCTACATATACTGGTGCCAGAATGATCAGAAGAAGATACTGGGTCCTTTGAAATCACAGTTACAGACGACTGTGAGCCACCATTGTGGGTGCCGGAAACGGAACGTGGGTCCTCCGCAAGAACAACGAGTGCTTTTAACTGCTGAGCCTTCTCTCCAGCCCCTCTCCTCCTTGAAAGGTTTGCTTTTAATTTCTTAAAACATTGTGGAGGGCTGGAGAGATGGCTCAGTGGTTAAGAGCTGGGCTGCTCTTCCAGATGACGCAGGTTCAAACCTCAGCACCCACATGGCAGTTCACAACTGGGACTCCAGCTCCAGGAGATCTGTCACCGTCACTCCAATGCACATAAAATAATTTAAAAAAAATTGTGGAGAGGGAGTAGGAACTTGGATTGGGTGTGTATAATGAAAAAAAAAAGATAGTTTGTTTTCTTTTCTAAAAAATAAAAAAAAATGTGGGGCTGGAGAGAAGGCTCAGCAGTTAAGAGCACTCGGCTGTTAAGAGATGGCTTAGTGGTTATGAGCACTGGCTCTTCCAGAGGTCCTGAGTTCAATTCCCAGCAAACACATGGTGGCTCACAAACCATCTGTAATGAGATCTGGTGCCCTTTTATGGCGTGTAGGCACACATGGAGGCAGAATGCTGTATACTTAATAAATAAACAGATCTTTTTAAAAAATTTAAAATGTATTTTTATTTTATGTGCATGGTTGTTTTCTTTGCATGTATGTCTGTATGCAACGTGTGTGCAGTGCCGGAGGGGGCCAGAAGAGGACGCTGCATTCTTTGGGACTGGAGTTACAGGTGGTCATGCGACTCCACCTGGGCGTTAGGAACCAAACCCAGGAGCTTTGGAAGAGCATCCAGTACTCTTAACCATCGAACCATTTCTTCAGCCCCTAGGTTGTAATTCCTAAGCCCCTAACTTTTCTTGTCTTGCTAAAAACACCCCAAAATGCCCTTGCCCACATCAGCTCCTGATTTAGGGGATTCTCTTGTGAGATCACTACCCACTATGCACAGCTAAGGACTGGCCCCTTCAGAGTTCTTCCCTGTCCCGAAGCGAAGAACGTCCTTCCTGGCTTCTCTCTTACACCCCCTGGTGGAAGCGAGCAAAAGTGCGTGCAGCACTCAGCCCCTAGTAGGAGAGTTCTGTAACTGTATTTATCCTTGCTCCCTAAAGCCCCAGAGCTGGCCCCAGGTCCCCCACCTCAGCTTCTGTTTATCCGGAAGGCACTGCCTTTCTCCTTGCCCGTTTTTCTCCTCCACTCTGAGCGTCTCTCTAAGATTTAGCTCTCTCTGTGACCTATCCCTCTAGCTTCGCCCACTGCCCAATGTGTATGAGACTTTGTAAAGGAAACATATTTCTAATGCTCCCCATCTGGGTTCCCGTGTTTATCTCTGGTGAGGCATTTTCTGAGCCTTTCCGCCCAAGGCGGATTGCGGGGGTAGTTCCTAAAAAATTATTCGACTACGGTTTCGCTGTTCAAGGCTCCATCCAGCAAGCGGTTCTGACTGGGCTGGAAGCCCGAGGGCAGCAGAGGGCTATCCCGTGATATTTCTGCATCCGCCTTCCACCATTCCTCTAAACAACGTGTGGACTTCCCCCACCTCCTTAGACAACATCTCGTGTATCCCGTAGCTGGGCCTGAATTTGAGATGTAGCTGGGAATGGCTTTGACTTCCTGATCTTGCTTCTACTCCCAAGTGTAGGGATTACAGACATGCCTGGTGAGACTCAGTTTACGCAACAGGTGCTGGGGATGGAAGTCAGGGGTTCGGTTTGTGCATTTTTTGGCAAAGGCTCTACCGATTGAGCTGCACCCCAACCTCACCCTGGATTTGTTTTGCTTAAATATGAAAAAAAAATGGCTTGTGTTTATAGGGTGTGGTCTCCTTTGTTGGATCTCCACGCTAACTAGAGGGAGAGAACAAACCCAGGAAGATCCAAGTGGCTTCTAAGTCTCTCTCAGTTGTCAGAAGCCTCTTCAAGGCTATAACCTAAGCGGTCCAAGCCCCGAGCATGCGCGGAATCTCTCTCTGGGCGATGCTATCGGCTTGAACTTGTCGTTGGACAAGGGAACAGTTGCTAGGGAAATGTTACCTTCAGGACAGCGTTTGCTGAAGATGGAATCCAAGGTGTGGGCTGTGAAGGGCTCCAGGAGGTTTCAGTGCACATAAAGGGGACAGTCATCGCTGTCCAATCCTTCCCAGGTCAGCCATTGCAGACTCTGCCCTGTCTCAGCCTGGCCACCTTTCTGGCCATTTCCACTATGGCCATGTGGCTCTAAAGGATCTTTGGTCTTTCCTCTGTGTGTGTGTGTGTGTGTGCGTGTGTTTCATTTCTTACCATGGGGAAGGATGACTCCCTCCCCCATCAGCCTGTATTCAAGAGGATCTCCAAGCCAGGTAGCAATTGGGCTAATGACTTCCTGGAGCAAAGGGCGGGGAGAGATGCTGTCCATTGCACTCTCCCACCTCCACCAAACAGAAGAAAGAACCCAGGTTGTGCCCTGGCTAGCCCAGGGCCTCAGTTTCCCCTGGACATAGGAATGAATTGCTTCCTAAATTCTTGGGTTCGTCTCCTGAGTTCACTCTGTCATCCAAGACCAGTCTCTCTCTCTCAACCCCAATCCAGGCATCTGGCTCCCAACTATTTAGACCGTGCTTTTCAGACGTTCTCTGCCTTTCCTCATTTCTGGGTGGGCAGCGCGTGACAGAGAGGAGGAGGTGAAAAGAACCTGGGCACCGCCCCCCACCCCCTTCTGCTCCAAGAGCGGCGGAGACTACGATCCTCAATCCTACCGCACGGGGGCGCCAGGACAAGTGCGGACGCGGGCGAGGCAGCGCAAGGTGGTTCTCGTCCGTGTGAGTGCGCCCATGGGTGTCTTTGTGTGTCTGCGTTTCTGTACATACGTGTGCGAGCCAAGGGGTGTCTGGGTGGGATGTATTCGGGGCAACAAACCTGATGTATCCTCTGAAACAGGTACTCCAAGTGTCTTTTCTTTTTATGAGGATGCTTAGTGTCACTGGCTATGTGTGGATGGCGAGGCAGGCGACTTATGTGTATTGTCGCGTGTACATAGTGCCGGCTGTGAGTCCCCGAAACGGCGTCTTGATTTTTTGAAGTCACGTTCCATGAGGCTTTTTTTCTTTTTTCTTTATTTTTCTTTTCTTTTCTTTCTTTCTTTCTTTCTTTCTTTCTTTCTTTATTTATTTCTTTCTTTTTTTTTAACCCTCTCTCCCACCACCCTGGGAGGAAAAAGGAATAAGGGCTGTCAATGAGAATTGCTATCACTCCGGGCACATCCTCAGCATTAAGTCTGGGTGACTGTGCTAAGTGTGACATTGTGTTTGTTAAGTGGGTGTGTCTGAGAGACGGAGAGTAACTCGGTAAGAGGGGGATCGGGTCCTGTGACAGGTGGATTTTGGAGGGGGTTGGAGCAAGATTAAGGAAGCACCCAATTTCCCATGTTAGTGGTGAATGCCACCTTCATTGTATGTGTGGATGTGTGTGTGTGCGCACACACACAAACGTATGTGGTGTGTTACCCTTCCTAGGTCTCTCAAGTAACAGTTTCTCTGTGTCTCTCCCATCTCTGTCTCTTTTCCTCGTTGCTTGGTGACTCATCTATGCGGCAATGGACTCCCCCGGCTTGCTGGGTCTCCCTTCCCCCACTCAGGAGTGGGTGGGCGGGGGTCTAATAGAATGGGACCTTGGGATTAAAAATCAGAGTGGGAATCCCCCTCCTCACAATGTATCATTCGGAACCTTGTTGGCCCCCCTCCCTGACCCTCTCTCCAAGTTCCTTCTCAGACTTCCCCAGCTTTGGGTTGGTTTGGGGGGTAAGACATAAATGGATTCTAAATCGGACTATTCTCAAGGGTCTTTAACACTTTCTCTCTTTTTAGTTCAAAGTGGAGACCCCCTGTCTCCTTATCAAGCGCCCCTCTCCTTGCCTATTTCCATCCCTTCTCATGGCTGACGAAATGAATGGCTGCAGAGGTGAGTCACCGGTTGGGGGAGGGGAAGCAGGAAGAGGGGGGGTTGGATGAGCTGCAGGGCTGGGGGTGGGGAGACGAAGCCCCTGCTCTTCCTCTCCCACACTTCCTAATGCCCTTCCCCCAGCCCTCCTCCCTGGTTTTCCAAACCTTCAACGCTGTGATCATGGCTCTGCGGAACCTCACCTTCTCCTTCTACCCCTGGAATGCATGAGATTCAGATACCAGGACCAAGGTGCACAGGTCCATACACACAAGTCAGAGCAGATACCAGGTCCTCATCTTAGTATGCCTTTTCTAGTTGTCTTTCCATGTCATTATCCATCTGGCCATTTCCCTCCTCTCCTGCAACCTAGGGACCTGCCCCTTGTCTAGATCTTTTCCTATGTAGAGGCGGCAGAGTCTTAAGAGGTGGTTGATAGGACTGGGGGGGGGGGGGAGTGGAGCTCCGTCCATAGAGTCCTTACTAAGCATACATGGAGACCCGTGTTCAATCCCCCAACACCGCATAAACTGGGCACTGAGGATTGCATCTGTAATCGTAGCACTTAGGAGGGGGGGAGGCAGGATCAGACATTCAAGGTCATCTTCAGTTAGAGATTTAGTGAGTTGGTGGCCAGCCTGTGCTACTTGAGACCCTGCCTCAGAAACAACAAAACAATGTAACTACAAAGGGGGAAGTCGTGAGAGCATCTGCCATCCCTGGGGGGGGGGGGATGTGTGCTAGGTGAATGAGCTGAGCTAGGGACCAGGTAGAGAGACACAGAGTCCCAAGAGCAGGAAGGCAGAGGGGCTTCACCCTATGAAATGAACTCACCAAACCTGTCTGCTATCTGGGCCCTTCTTGCCCATCTCCACCCTATGACGACCAAGGGTCTTGAGATATGAGTTTATGCGGAGTTACTTGGGTTTCCAAATAAGGGGAGTTGAGGATGACAGAGAAATAGGGAATGCCCCTAACAGCCTGGGATAAGGACTTGGGGGAGAGGAGCTGCAGATAAACGGCTTCAATTATAGACTTTATTGTCCTGAGATTTGCAAGGCGAAGAAAGGAGAGGAACAAGAATGGTACAGAGTTCACATAAGCGTGGATTCCTCAGAAAGGCACACACACTAAGCCAGACACCAGATCTGGGAGCATTCAAAGACCCCAAATAGCACAGGTGTCTGCCGAGAGTTCCAAGAGACTAGAATTTACCCCGTACAGCAACAGCCACACAGGTGGTAAGAGAAGCCCCCCACCCAACTCATTTAAACTGGAACCGCACCCATCCAGTCTCAACCTGATTCCTTCACTTGCTTCTTCCTATTTCTCTTTTTCTCCTCTGCCTTGGGTCTCTTTACTCTCTGCCCAGAGAAACGCTCACACATGTACACGCTTGCATACAAGCCCACGGGTATCTGGTTTCTCTTGGGGTCTGTCTCCTTTACCGGGATCTTAAACTCAGACTCTCAATCCCCTCAGTCACCCCTCTTTGGCGAGCTCTCTCCCCCACCCCACCTTCCTCTCGCTGAAGGCTCCCCCCCCCCCACTTCAGACGTCGGAACCAGCAGCCTTCTGATCTTCCTTAAGGAAGGTAATGCAACCCTCTCCTTAGCCCACTGCTCAGGATGAAGGGAAACGGGGAGGGGAAAGGAATGGAGGGGATTCTGGCCTCTGGCCGCAGGCTCTGGATGGTGGTGTGGGGGAGTGTCCCGCGCTGCTGCAGTGGTCGGTATCTCTAGGCCCTTCTCCCTCCCTTCTTTGGAGTGTATACTGTCACCTTGGTTCTCAAGTTGGTTTGTTTGTTTCTCTCCTTTAGCCCGCTCCTTCAACCTGCTTCAGGTTCTTTTTCCGTCCCTCCCCCCTGCCCCCGTCTCTTCCCTTTCCTCCCTTACCCCACCTTTTTCTCCGCAGAGCTGATGGGTTTTCTTCTGGGAAAGTCAAGCCACTGATGGAAGGGAGAAGCCACTGCTGGTTATAGAGGGAAAGCACGTGGGTGTGTGTGTGTGTGTGTGTGCGTGTGTGTGCGTGCGTGTGTGTCCATGCCCGCGCGCAGGCGCGTGCACGAGCTAGGGGCTTAGAACAAGGGTCAGTTTAAGGGTGGGATAATGGTAGGGCTAACTCTGAAAGAGGCGCTGAGACCCTCCACACACACCCATCCTGGTTTCCAGATTGTTGGGATGCTGGGGGGGGGCTTTTCGTGTGCCTACAAGTACCCCTGTGTCCGCAGTTCTTGTGTTTCGGGTATGTGTCATTGTCACCCCCCCTTTCCCTGCCCACGCCCCCGCACTGCTCTCCGTCCGCCTGTACCGCAGCCCCCTCCAGCCTCCCTCCCTCCCTTTCGTTCCTGCAGTAGCTGCTCCCGGGGCCACCTTTCCCTCTCCTCTACCCCCTCCCCATTTCCGTCCTCCCATCCCACCTCCGCCCACGTCTGGTCTCCCTTCACCGGACCCGGCTGGCTGATAGATTTTCTGCGCAATCTCTGCGTCATCGCCCCCCACTCCCGGAACCTCTAGCTGTTCAAGCCCCCAGCCCCAACCCCTCTGGGCAGGAGATACGGTCTAAGGGTCTGATGGCTGAGAGGGTCCATCTCTGACGTGGCAGCGCACCCCCCTCCGGTCGCATTCAGACCTCCCCTTTAAGCAGCAGAGAGAAATGGAGTTGAGTCACCCTCTCCACCTGCTCAACCCCCTCCCCACCTGGTCTGGTCTCGCCCTCCAAATGTCCTTGGGTGGGGGCTGTGGGGGAGAGGAAAATAAGCAGAAGGATGTGGGAGAGGTGAATTGAAAGGGGGCACAACAGGGACCCCTAACACGCACAGCAGAGTCCGCTGGCCAGAAGGACAGACACACCTTTTTTCCCCACCCCCTCCAGACACGAACCGATCGTGAGCAGACACGACCCAGAGGCACACACGTCGTCAATCTTTCCCTTTTCTCTTCCGACTAGGACCCTTTCCAAGGTGATTACCCAAACCGCAATATCCACCCATCTGCCCTGGCCCTGGGCGGGCATTCCGCACCGCAGATCCACTCCCTCCTCTCAGGTTCACGCCGTCCTTGGGCGTGCTCCCTATAGACCACGCTGTGGCGGCGGAGTAGGGAGCTCGACCCCCTCCCCGGCTTTCCAACCCTTACCGTCCCCCCATCCAGTATTGATCTCTTACTGACGCCCAGTTAGTTGCTGGCGGTGCCCTCTTCCTAGCCTATTCTGCTCAGCAACGCCGGCTCTGCGCCGCAAGTTGCTTTGTAACCCACCCTCCCGCCTTCTGGCTCCTCTGTACCCACCCTTCCATTCATTCTTCCATTCATTCATTCATCCTTTTCTCCTCGTCCCTCCTTCATTCATTCATAGCCCCCTGCCCCGCCCGCCTCGACATTTCATTCATTCATTCATTCATTCATTTCCCGGAGCTCGGCTAGCGCACGCCCCTCCAGCCGAGGGCCTCACTGCGCAGGCGCAGGCCGGGAGCGACGCTCATCCTCCAATCACTGGACACCCACCATCCACCCTGCACCCGCCCGCTTCCCCATGAATGAACATTGACGTCAATGGGGCGGGGCGAGCCCACGTGACCCCGCGCGCTCTCCTTTATAAGGCGGCGACGCGGGCGCTGTCCAGCGTGCTGAAGCCGGAGCGAGAGAGCTGTTGCTGACCCAGCTGAGCCCAGCTCCTAGAACGCCAGCATCGACCATCGCTGACACTCCGGCCGCCGCGGGACGGAGTCAAGGCGGACGGGTCCCGATCTTCTCCCTGTCCCGACCCTCCTCTCCACCTTCCGCCGTCGTGACACCGGCTGGTAAATACTCCGATGTCCATTTCTCCAACCCTCTTTAGTCGTGGGCGTGAAGGGAGGGTTTTTTTTTCCCCCGAGTGGGGTATTGAGAACACAGCGGGGTGCCCCCGAGAAGGGTCTTTGGTAAATGGAGGAGTCTCTGCTTTTCTGTCGCTGATGAAGTCGCCCACGCACCATCCGGGGAGTCCTGTGGGGAGGGAACAGATACCCCCCCTCCCGCTTATCCTTGTACGCGGGCGCTGGCTGAGAGATGACTTAGGGAAGGGGGAGACAGGAGGCACTGGGCACCCAGAACGAGGACTGCGGACGTTGTTTTTCATTTGCACGACTCTAGAGATCGCTACATCGTTCTTGTTTTCTGCTAAATGTGTTCTCTTCGGGTAAGGTTAGAGAAATGAGGGAAACCCCGGATTTCCTGCTTAAAGGTGGGGGAAGGGAATGCAGAAATAGAAACCGGGGAATTCTTACAGAAATTCTCTATTTCTTTTTTTTTTTTTTCTATTTTTCAGTCTCTGGCAGCCCGTTGGTCATGAAAACCCTCACGTTCCCGGCATCCGTCCTCTTCTGCTTCCTTATACTGATCCAGGGGTTGGAAGCAGCGCCCCCCGGGCGCTCCGATGCTTATCCTCCACCCCTCGGCTCTGAGCATAAAGAGCAGGTAGCTGAGGACGCAGTGTCCCGGCCAAAGGATGACAGCATCCCAGAGGTCCGAGCCGCTCGGAATTCCGAGCCTCAGGACCAGGGAGAGCTCTTCCAGGGCGTGGATCCCCGGGCGCTGGCCTCGGTACTGTTGCAGGCACTAGACCGTCCGGCCTCGCCCCCGGCGGTCCCAGGAGGTTCCCAGCAGGGAACACCCGAAGAAGCAGCAGAAGCTCTTTTGACAGAGTCCGTGCGCAGTCAGACCCATAGCCTCCCGGCACCAGAGATCCAAGTGCCCGCTGCAGCACCCCCTCGCCCTCAGACTCAGGACAACGATCCCGAGGCCGACGACCGCTCAGAAGAGCTGGAGGCGCTAGCATCCTTGCTTCAAGAACTTCGAGATTTCAGTCCGAGCAATGCTAAGCGCCAGCAAGAGACGACCGCAGCAGAGACGGAAACCCGCACGCACACGCTGACCCGAGTCAATCTGGAGAGCCCCGGGCCAGAGCGCGTGTGGCGCGCTTCCTGGGGAGAGTTCCAGGCGCGCGTCCCGGAGCGCGCTCCTCTGTCACCCCCGGTCCCTTCGCAATTCCAGGCACGAATGCCCGAAAGTGCTCCCCTCCCCGAAACCAATCAGTTCGGGGAAGGGGTGGCCTCCCCTAAAACACATCTAGGCGAGACTTTGACACCCTTATCTAAGGCGTACCAAAGCCTGGGTGGCCCCTTCCCCAAGGTGCGCAGGCTTGAGGGCTCACTCTTGGGCGGCTCCGAGGCTGGAGAGCGCCTCCTTCAGCAAGGGCTGGCTCAGGTAGAGGCAGGGAGGAGACAGGCGGAGGCCACCCGGCAGGCCGCAGCGCAAGAAGAGCGGCTGGCCGACCTCGCCTCCGACCTGCTGCTCCAGTATCTGCTGCAGGGCGGAGCCCGGCAGCGCGATCTCGGGGGTCGCGGGCTGCAGGAGACGCCGCAAGAGCGGGAGAGCGAGAGGGAGGAGGAGGCGGAGCAGGAGAGACGCGGTGGTGGGGAGGACGAGCTGGAGGAAGAGGATGAGGAGGCGGCGGAGGCAGAGGCAGAGGCAGAGGAGGCGGAGAGGGCGCGGCAGAACTCGCTCCTGTTCGCCGAGGAGGAAGACGGGGAAGCCGGAGCCGAGGACAAACGCTCCCAGGAGGAGGCGCCAGGCCATCGGCAGAAGGATGTAGAGGGGGCAGAGGAGGGAGGGGAAGAGGACGACGACGACGAGGAGATGGATCCGCAGACGATCGATAGCCTCATTGAACTGTCCACTAGACTCCACCTGCCAGCCGACGATGTGGTCAGCATCATCGAAGAGGTGGAGGAAAAACGGAAGCGGAAGAAGAACGCCCCTCCCGAGCCGGTGCCGGCCCCCCGGGCTGCCCCAGCCCCCACTCATGTCCGCTCCCCACCGCCCCCACCTCCCTCCCAGGCCCGGGATGAGTTGCCAGACTGGAATGAAGTGCTCCCACCCTGGGATCGGGAGGAGGATGAGGTGTTTCCCCCGGGGCCCTATCACCCCTTCCCCAACTACATTCGGCCGCGAACACTGCAGCCACCCGCATCCTCCCGCCGCCGTCACTTCCACCACGCGCTGACACCTGCGCGCCACCATCCCGACCTGGAGGCCCAGGCCAGGCGCGCGCAGGAGGAGGCGGACGCGGAGGAGCGCCGGCTGCAGGAGCAGGAGGAGCTGGAGAATTACATCGAGCACGTGCTGCTGCGCCGCCCGTGACCCGCCCCGGCCCCGCCCATGCGCGCCCGCCCCCAGCTGGGCGCGCCACCACGCCCCCCTCCGTGTCACTCCTCCTCCTCCTTGGTGTTTGCATGCGCCCCGGCTCCGCCCCTCGGCTGCCGCCCGGCCCCGCCCCACGTGACCCCGCCCCGAGTTCTGTCGGGACCGGACCTGTCAGACTCCCACGGGTCTGCAGTCCAGAACTCCCGGGGCCATCCCAGGCGGGTGGGTGTTTTGTGCGGGTCCCCTTACACCCCCACTTCCTCCAGGGGCCTCGTCCCCATCTAGTTTTGCCGGTCCCAAACGGGAAAACCTGTTCTAATTAATCGTGTGAAGTGTCTGTCTCCCAGCCTTGGGGCCACCCCGGAGCCTCCCTTCCCCCCCAATCGCTGTGAACTTCCCCACTTCCTGCCCTTCTCTGTTGTAAATACCCCTCACGGAGGAAATAGTTTTGCTAAGAAATAAAAGGGACTATTTTACTAGAGGACTTTGTTTTCCGTTATTCACCGGTTCCCTTGGGCCAGCGTGGTCCTCTCCAAGGGGCGGTGAGGGAAGCGCCAGCATCACCTGTTCCGGACTCTGACCAAAGCCGGAGCTGCCGCCGGGGAGAAAGGTGTGACGCTGTACCTGGCAATGCCTATGTGGGATGGTTCAGTGGGTAAAGGCACACGTTGCCACGCGTGACAAGAGTGTGACACCAGGGTTCTTTCCACATGATGGAAGGGGAGGGCTGACTACCACATGCCCACCACGGCACACCCACCCACAGGATACAAAAACAAATAAATGTAATAAAAACCAGAGCAAAATAGGATCTCAATCTCTGCTTTCCACTACCACCTTGTGCCAAAACTGGACCATAATTCCTAGTCTTTGACCTAGGTAAGAGTGGGCTCCAACAGGGCCAGACCTTTGGTTGGGATAGGGCTCAGTTGGCAGGAGTGCCTGCCTAGTGTGCACTTGGCCCCTAGGTCTAGTCCCATAAACTGAGTTCATAAAGGGTCAGAAAAAAAGACAAAACAAAACAAACAAAAAAACAAGAAAAGAGCCAATTGTCCGGGACAAGCCAATTTCTAGAACACAAATGAAAAAAGGTACCACCTGAGAGATGTTCCTCATTGGGTATCTGGGAGGTTCCCCCCACCCCAAGTCATCCATGCTCCCCTTCATGGCTCCCTGAATTCCCAGAAACTTGGGGAGGAGCTGACCCCCACACCCTTGTTTTTAATCATTTCTCAATTACCCCCCCTCCCAAACAAAATGAAAATGGAAATTCTCTATGCAGACATCTCAGAAGAGAGAACCTACGACTTCCGGCCTGTCCTTCCCTGGGTATGTGTGTAGTCACAGGCAGTGTGTGGGGCAGGGCCACCAGACAGAGCAAGACATTCATGCAAACGTCAATTCCAGATAAGCCCTAGATCCCCCCAGAATAACCTCTTCACGGTGCATGGGACACACTAATTTATCTGTTGGGGCTTTGGTTGTGGCTCAGCAATAGAGCACCGACCTCAAATGCAAGAGACCCTAGTATTGCAAATTACAGAATCAACTCTTGTGGTTGGACATGTGGCTCTGTTGACCCAGTGCTTGTCCAGCACGTATGAAGCAGTTCGTAAAACAGAACGTGCTGTTGAACAGCTGTAACCTCAGCATTTCTAGAGTAGAGGCAGGAGGATCAGAAATGACAAGTTTATCCTCCCATCCATATTGAGTTTGAAGCCAGCCTAGACTACGTGAGATCCCGTTCTAAAATTTAAAGAAATTTCAAATGCATCTGTTGTGTCGGGGTGTGGTTGGCACATGCTTGTAATCCCAGACTCATCCCCGAGATCCAAGTCACTCCGTGTCTCCAAACACAAGTCTAAGTGCTCAGGAGGCAGAGTATCTGCCCGGCATACACAGGCCGTGGGTTTGATTATCCCAGAACATAAAGCAAAACAGCAACCAAACCTGTTGTCCAGCTGTCATTCAACTAGGCATCTTCTATTTTTAGCTTTTCTTCTTAACTGTGGTGACCCAGGTCCCAGGAAGACACTAGCAGGAAGCTTCCCTTGACCTCAGGGTGGACACCAATCTGGTTCAACAAACACAGAGGCAAGCCAAGTCCAGAAACACTTGTCCTTTTATTCCAGAAGAAAGGAAACAGAGGCAGCCGCTTGGCCGGAGTGGAGGGGGACAGTGTCCCAGAAAGCAGGCCCTTCCCCCAACTGTCCCTTCCCTCCAGGAGGCAGGGTTAGAAAAACATTAACTTGGTGGTTCCTTCCCTGGCTCTGGCTGGACACTGGAGCCCGGCAGGAAGTGGGGGCAGGAGAGGGAAATCCCCTCCCAGGCAGAGAAGCTGCTCTGGCTGGCTATGGGGAAGGGTGGAGGTAGGTTTTGGGGCAGAGGGGAGAAAAGAGCCCTGGAAACCTTTTCCCTTTAACCTGACGTATTTATATATTTACAGCAATAAAGGACAGGGGGTGGAGGATGGCTGGGGTCAACGTGGGTTCTTCCGAGGAAGGGAATGAAAGCCACTTAGCGCCCCCATCCAGGTCACATTTTCCTGCCTTCCTACTCCTAAAGCCTGCTGGGAAAGGTAGAGGGTGGAGGGAGGGAATGTTTGAACGAAGGGCTGGAGCCACAGCTCCTTCCAAGGAAGGTGAGGTGGCCGAGGAAAAACAGCTGGCTCCCACCAAGAGAAGGGGCCTGGGGGAGAGGTGGGAGACACAGCCCCCAAGTGCTGCCTCTTGTCTCGGCTCCCCAGTTCCACAGGGTCCCCTGCTGGCTGACGGGGCTAGGCCAGGCCCATCTCCTCCAGGACACTGCGGGGCGACTCATCCTCCTGAGACACAGGGAGGGCAGATGGGGAGGGCAAGATGGAGGGATCAGAGTCAGGGGAAGCACAGACACGTGGGGGAGAAGCTGAAGTGAGCCCAAGTCTGGAACACCATGAGCCCTCAGTTGAGGGGGGCTCACAGGCCTCATGACACCACTCCCAGAACCCACAGTGGTGAGGAGAGGTGGATGCCAAGCTCATCACCACCCAGAATCTAAAGCTCTGGACTCGGGGAGCAGCTTCAGAACCCAATGGCTGGGGTAGGATGCAGAGGAACCCTGATTCCCAGGAGGCAGGTGGCATGGACGCTTGGTCTGTGCCTCTTAGAGTGGTGAAGCCAGCAAGACACTGGTCCCAGGGTCCTCGGGAAGAGAAGTTTAATGACCAGGGGGCACTGTGTGTGAGGGTGTGACATGAGCGAGCTTACCTCGTTTCATTCCACCGCGTCTCCCCATCGCCCCCATCTCTCCCCCTCCTCAGAGCCAGCTCAAGGTGGCTTGCTTGTCACTGCAGAGCCCTGGTGACTCATCTCCCTGCACCAAGGCTCAGCAGCAGCGTGGCAGAGGGGGTGTGCCAGATAGCAGGGAGAGCTAACAGTCCCCACAGCCGTCGGTGCCTGAGCAACAGCGGGGTGTGTGTATGTGTGTCTACACGTGCATGTGTGTATACATGTGTATGTGGGCACACGTTGTTAAAAGTGGGGATCAGGCATGGCTGTGGAGACTGCCCTGTCATTAATGTACTGTCACGTGAGCAGGAAGGCCTGAGTTCAGGTCCCTAGCAACCACATAAAAGCCTGGCATGGGGGAGTGGGCAGGAAGGATAGACAGGCAGATCCTGGAGCTCAGGGGCCAACCAGCGAGGCTGAATGAACTCCAGGTTCAGTGGGAAGAGACCCAATTTCAACCTTTGGCCTCCACACCCCCGTCACGTTACACACAGGAACACACACAGGCAGGCCAAGTACGGATCAGGGCCCTCGGCTCCATCAGCAGAGACAGAAAATAGATATGAAATCAAGGAAGAAAAGGCTTATCTACCATGACCCACTCTCCAATTCTCTCAACAGCCCTTACTGTCGGGAGAATCATTAAGTCAAAGGAAATGGGTCCTGGAAAGAGGCCACAGCTTGGGATGGCAAGTGGGAGATGGCTCCACCCACCTCCTGGTCCAGGGGCTCCGGACTTAGGACAAGTCAGACAGCAGGGCATGATGGAGGGGGGGGGCACTCGTCAACGGGCAAGGTGTCCGAGGGAGGGGAAGTCCCCTCGGCCACAGTATTCCTCCTCCTCCTCCTCCTCCTCCTCACTGTCCCTGGCTCGTACCTCCTGCAGCAGGTCAGCCTGCTCGATGGCCTTAAGCACACTCTTCTTGGAGGTGTCCTGGACATCCCCACCCATCAGAAACTCATCCAGGATAAAATAGGCTTTCTCAAAGTTGAAGATGATATCCAGCTCGCACACCTGGGAGAGGAGGGAGAAGGCAGAGCTGAGCATCAAGATGTCCCCGAGCCTTCTTCCTTCTGTTTTACGCCCCTGCAGTCTCATGTAGTCCAGGCTGTCCCTGGATTCACTATATAGCTGAAGCTATCTTAGACTGGCTCTCCTGCCTCCACACCGCACCACGTGGCACAGGGTACCGGGCATGCAAGGCAAGCAAGTACTCTACCAACTGAGTATATCCCCAGCCCGCAGTGAGTCCCTTCAGTGGCTCTCAGATCCTCCCAGCCCTCAGCTCTCAACTCTGGTCTTTCCCCAGGCTGACCTTGAGGTCTTAATCCTCCTGCCTCAGCCTGGGAGTGCTGGGATTATGGGTACAAACTGCCAAGTCTCTTAAAATCTCCAACATGGTTTCTGCCAGACCCTGGGCTAGTCTCCGCCTTAGGCATTCTGGGGCAGAGGAGAATATCATGGTCTTTGCTTTAGAAGACCCAACGTGATCTCTGCTAATACAAAATTAGCTGTGTACATCATGGAATGTCTATGGGCCTCAGTTTCCCCATCCAAAAATGGAGACGGTAATGCTGACTCCTTGGATAGATGAAGAACAAACCAGAGAACCTCAAAAGGCCTGTGGGAGTGGTGTAGGTCTCTGGTCTCAGCTATTCGGGAGGCAGTGGAGGCAGAAGATAGTCTCCTAGGTTACAGAGGGAGTTCAAGGTCAACTTGGGCAACCTAGTGAGACATTTTCTCAAAATACAAAGTACAAAAGGGGCTGAGGAGAGGAGCATAAAGTACCTGATGTGTGAGGGCTTACGTGCCGTGTCTAACATGAAATCAACCAACCAATCAATCGACTTAGTCTAGGGATACAGCTCAGGTGGTGTAAGACTGGCCACCACAGGCTCATATACACGAACTTAGTCACCAGGGAGCAGAACTGTTTGAGAGATTAGAAGGATTAAGAGGTGTGGCCTTACTGGAGGAAGTGTGTCACTGGGGATGGGTTTTGAGGTTTCAAAAGCCCATGCCAAACCCAGAGTCTCTCTCTATCTGTGGGTCAGATTGTAGTTAGCTCTCAGCTACTGCTCCAGCACCTGCCTGCACACTGCCACGTTCCCCACCAGGATAATGGACTAAGCCTCTGAAGCTGTAAGCAAGCCCCCAATTAAATGCTTTCTCTTTTGAAATAGATGCGTTACTCATAGTGTCTCTTCACGGCCACAAGAACAGTGACTAAGACACTTGCTTAAAATGGGTCTGTTCCCAGAACCCTATAAACTGGGTGTGGCGGTCAGACCTGTGACCCCAGAACTTGGAGGAACCAGAAGTCTAGGGTCACCCTCAGTTGCACAGTGAGATGGAGACCAGCTGAGGACACACACATGCTACTCAAAAGCAGGAGCCAGGCTGTGGTGGCGCACGCCTTTAAACCCAGCACGCGGGAGGCAGAGGCAGGCGGATCTCTGAGTTCGAGGCCAACCTGGTTTCCAGAGTTAGTTCCAGGACAGCCACGGCTATACAGAGAAACCCTGGTCTTGAACCTTTCAACCTCCTCAAAACTAAACAAAAAATGGGCTGGACAGACGGACTGGCAGGGAAAGGCCCTTGTCACATAAGCCTGACTACCCTAGGACTTACACAAAAGTGGAAGGAGAGAATTTGCTTGACAAGGTTGTTCTCGGGCTTCCCAGAGCCATGGCAAACACGGCCCCCAATAATGATAACAATAAGGGCAGTCAGGTGGCTCTTTGGGTAGGGACTTGCTGCTAAGCTGGAGGTCAATCTCCAGGACCCACGTGGAGGAAGGAGAGACCAGAGTCTCAAAAGTTGTCCTTTGACCTCCGCATTCCTGAGTGTGCCTTACCATCCCCAAGTAAATAAATGTAACCCTCCCCTCCCCCCCCCAAAAAACCGCTTAAAACAAAGACAAACAAAAAGAACAACAGGGAGGAGCACAGGCCTGGCCCAATCCCTGCACCACCAACAGAAATCAACTCAAGTAGAGCCCGCCCCTCCCCCGCCCCTGCCTAAGCAGGGCTTCTCTGTGTAGCCCTGTGTCTTAGAACTCACTCTGTGTAGACCACGCTGGCCTTGAACTCACAGAGATCCACCTGCCTCTCCCTCCCGAGCGCGCCACCACCACCGGGCCCGGGCTGGGCTTTGTACGTATTAACAGTGTTTTGCATTACTGCGGCATTCTGATTCTGTATCTACGGTCTGCGCTATCTGTCCGGACCCAACCTGCACACCACACAAGTTCATTCAGAATCTGAGAGGTTAGGTTCTGTGTATCATTTTTTTAATGTTTTAGATTTACTTATTTTCTTTTGTATGAGTGTTTTGCCTGTATGTATGTATGTATATGTACCGTCTGCTTGCCTCGAGCCCGAGCTGTTGGGTCCCCAGGACCCATGTAAAAAAAAAAAAAAAAAAAAAAAAAGCTAGACATAATGGTGCTTGTTTGTACTCCCAGTGCAGGGGAGGTGGAGACAGGGGGATCCCCAGCTGAGCTGAATCAAGGAGTCCCGGGCCAGTGAGAGACCCTGCCTCAACACAAAAACGAAAGCAAGACTGTAGCTGGAGATGTGGCTCGGTAGTTAGGAGGACATACTGTCCTTGCAGAGGACTGAAGTCAATCCCCTGCACCCACGTACTCCAGCCCCAGGAGTCTGACCTCCTCTTCTCTTCTGACCTCTGCAGGCACGTGCATGTGACAGACACGCACACACATATGAACAAACAATAAAACGGGCCAGGCGGTGGTAGCGCACACCTTTAATCCCAGCACACAGGAGGCAGAGGCAAGGCGGATCTCTATGAGTCTGAGCCCAGCCTGGTCTACAGAGTGAGTTCCAGCTACACAGAGAAACCCTGTCTTGAAAAAACCTAAATAAATAAATAAATAAATACATAAATACATAAATAAATACATACATACATAAAATGTATTCTTAACCCTGGGGGGAGGGGGAAGGAAGAAAGGAAGGAAGGAAGGAAGGAAGGAAGGAAGGAAGGAAGGAAGGAAGGAAGGAAGGGAGAAAAGGAGAAAGAAGAAACTCCACCAAGGTAGAGTGGAGGGCACAGATGAGCAACATATGAGTTTGTCCTCTGGCCTTTCCATGAACATTTGTGTGTAAATACACACACACACACACACGCACACGCACACGCACACACGCATTCTCTCTCTCTCTCTCTCTCTCCCTCCCTCCCTCCCTCCCTCCCTCCCTCCCTCCCTCCCTCCCAACTATTCCGACACAATGCCAAGGTCAGGGACCTCTGTAAAAGGAGAGCTTGGTCTCTGCCTATACTCAATGCCAGGCTCCCTCTATTGCCACCACCCTCTACTTCATGCAGCGAGGCCGGAGCTCAACTGACTGAGGTACACCCCCAAGCTGATTAAGGGCCACAGCTAATAGGCTTAGAGCTTTAAAGGGGAGATTAATTATGGCTCCTGTGCCCCAACACTACCTCCCCACTGAGACTTCCAGGGCAGGGACTGGCTGAGCCTTTCCTAGGGCTTGGCAGGAAGATGGAACTGCCTGGCATGGAAGAGGGGGTTCGCGGGGAGACGTACGCTGCCGAAGTACTTGTCCAAGAGCTCCACGTATCGGTGGATCAGCTCCAGTGTGATCAGTTCGTTGTCTTGACCTTCAATGGCGCAGCAGAAATAGAGACTGGCGTATCTGGGGAGGAAGCCCATGAGGCATAGTTAGGCGCTGGCTTCAGGACCCTGGAGTTCCAGGCTCAACCTGTCCGCCAGCCTGAGGTCCCCTAACTGTCCACAGACATGATGGTCCCAGCGGGCACAGAGAATAACACGTTTCCTGTGAGCGTGCTTCAGAAACACCCACGATTCGTTCCTTCTCCCTCGTGCCCTCTGACCTGCCTGGCTGGACTCAGCATAGACCTGAGCCAGTTCACAGGCTCAGAGCAGAGGGAACTGGGAAGGTCTGCAGGGGACTGTGGGTGTAGGCATGAGGAAAAGTGGCGTGAGCTCTCAGCATGGTGAAGGAGGCTGGGAGGGACCTGTCCGTGGGCAGGAGAGCCTTCAGGGTGTGTGCCAGAGGACGTGTCAGAAAACCAAGGAGGCAACCAGATGACCTCAGAAAGTAAAGGAAGAGGGCGTTCATGACCACCCTGTAGATGCCTCAGCTCCTCAGAACCCTCCTGACGTCAGGGACAGAACTCTCTCTCAGCCACTTTAACCCAGTGTGAACGCCAGTGCAATCCGGGGACAGCTAGAATAAACCGAGGGAGTATCACCTCTTATAGACGACTTTGAGGTCCCTCCACTCCAGGAAGCTGCACATCTTGGGCTTCCGAGCCAGCACGACCTGCATGAGCTCCCGGACCATCTTCTTCCTCTCCTTGTCGGAGGTGGCCAGGTACCATTTCTGCAGCCGGAGTTTCCCCTGCCGGCTGAACAGTAGCATGAATCGCATCTGGAAAGGAGGAAGGACCAGAGCTGAGGGGCAGAGAACGGTTCAGAGCCTCTCGCCTCGCACCAGCGCACAGCCCCAGACTCAGCAATATTCACGACCACTTCTGCCCTAGCTGCATAGAGAACAATGCTTCTCCTGAGAGAAAGGCAAAGATTTTTATGCCTGCGGTTTGGGTTCGAATCCTGGCTCCACTAGCTGAGTACAACCGCCAGCAAATCAAATCTGTTCTGGGCTGGCAAGATGAGAGCTAAATTGGCTAAGGTGCTTGCTATCAAGCCTGATGACCTGGGTTCAATACCAGTGGCCCACATTCCAGAACAGAGCCACCTCCCACACACATATGACAAAAGAAATAAATGTAAAAACATTTTATTGCCTGGCAAGATTCAGAGAAACCCTATCTAGGAAAAAAAAAACAAAAAAACAAAAAAAGGAGGTTTTTATGCACTTATTTGTGTGTGTGTGTAGTTCAGAGGACAGTTTGAGGAGTTGGTTCTCTGCTTCTATAATGTGAGTTCCAGGGATCAAATTCAGATACTCAAGTCTTGGCAACAAGTGCTTTTACCCACTGAACTATCTTACTGGCTTTGTAAAAAAATTAATTGCCTCAGCTGGGCGGTGGTGGCGCATGTCTTTAATCCCAGCACTTGGGAGGCAGAGGCAGGCAGATCTCTGTGAGTTCGAGACCAGCCTGGTCTACAAGAGCTAGTTCCAGGACAGGAACCAAACCACAGAGAAACGCTGTCTTGAAAAACAAAAACAAAACAAAAAAAATTGTCTCTGAACCTCTTTTTGTGTGTGTGTGTGTGTTTTTTTTTTTTTTTTTTTTTTTTTTTTTTTTGACAGGGTTTCTCTGTTAACAGCTCTAGCTGTCCTGGAACTTGCTCTGTAGACCAGGCTGGCCTCGAACTCACAGAGATCTGCCTGAACCTTAGTTCCTTTACCTGCAAGATAGAAACAATAAAGTTACTTTCCTTACAGAATTCTTTTAAGACTTGTCTCTCTTCTTATTGTTTAAAGACTTATTTTACTTTATGAGCATGAAATAGTCACATGCATGCCTGTTGGAGCCCTTAGGACCGGGGTCACAGATGGTTGTGAGCCACCATGCAGGTGACGGGAATCACACCCAGGTCCTCTGTGAGAGCAACACTTGCTGTTAAGCACGGAGCCCGCTTCTGTTCTCTTTAATGATGTGTAAGTGTGTGCCGCATCCACACAGCAGGGATGTGCACGAGTGCGGGTGCCACGGGGGCCAGAGGCACCGGATGTGCTGAATCTGGAGTTACAGATGGCTGTGAGCAGCCTGACATGCGTGATGGAAACTGAACTGGGTCTTCTGAAGGAGCAGCAGGAGCTCTTAATGGCTGAACCCCTCCTGCCTTAAGGAATTCTCCAATGAGCTAATTTGTGGGTGCACCTGGAGCACAGTAGGCCCTACAACACGCTAGGGCTGCTACTGCTCCCTGGCCTCCTGTTTCCTAATCTTGTTCTCCACGGGGATTAAGATGCCTGGCCTCATGATGAGCGGATGCCAGCGACATCAGTCCTAAGTTCCTTCTAGACCCCGTGTCTCAGAGATGCCGGGTCTCTATCCCATCCTGCCATAAGCCCCTTGACACACGGCCTCTCAGTGCCAGCCCCACGCCTGTTGATAATCTTCTCTGCACATTGTACACACATCCGAACTGCACTTGGTACAGGGATATTCAGCTCTCGCCCTCTGCTACCCACGCATTTGGTTCCTAGTGCTGGCTTTCCTTCCAGTTTCTTAAAATGTTATTTCCTATGGGGGAGGGGTACTCATGCGGGGGCGGCGTGTGTGTGTCAGAGGATCACTTTTGTGGGTCAGGTCTCTCCTTCCACCATGAGGGTCCTGGGGATTGAACTCAGGTTGTCTGGTACTTTCACAAGCTGGGCCATCTCTCTAGCCCTCTTTTCTTTCTTTTTTGAGCCGGAGTTTCAAGTAGCTCAGGCTGACCTCAATTCCCTATGTAGCCAAGGCTGCCCTTGATTTTCTCCGATCCTCCTGTTTCTACCTCCTGAGTGCCAGGGTTACAGGTGTGCACCATAGGCCTGACCTTCCTTCCCAGACACCAGATCACGCAGTCAGTCCCTCATAGAGGGTAGGTCACCCAGGATGGCTCTCCTAGGGATGTCTGTGGAATAAGGAGCAAGAGAGTCCTCACTGCTTCACGGATCTAGTTTCTTCCCAGTTGGAGGGGCTCCTAATTCCTTACCTTGAACTCAATTCCCAAGCAAAGAGAACTGTGAACACGGCCAGGGCTGGAATCTCTGGGTGTGTGTGGCACTTCCAGCTTACAGGTTATAAATTAAAAGGAACAAAGGCCCCCAGAAAGTAGGGGCGGGGGTTGTTGGGGGGACAGGGGATGTGAAGAACCGAGGGAGCCAAGTGCGGCTAAGATAAGGGGGTGACAGCTATGACAGGAAGACGGAAGGCCTAGGTTCCGGAAAAGAAAATGGACTGGGGAGGGTGGAGAGCTGGGAGTCTTCCAGAGCCTGGGTTCCCCGACCACACACACGGGAGCCCACCCGAGCGAGAACTCCGAGCGAGTTCAGTCAAGGAACTGAGACAGGAGGTTAACTACAGACACCCGGAAACCGCTCTCCTCGGGCCCCACTCCAGCGTGGGCCTCATGGGAAGGGGATTGGGCGAGCTGCGAGCCCCCGAGCGACCCCGGCGCCCTCTCCCCGTGTGGCTTCCCTGCAGCAGTGACCGGGGGCATCGCGAGGACCGAACCCCGTGTCCCGAGCGCTCCACTGCTCGGGACAGTCCCGCCACCCTTCAGCCCAGTCCCCTCTCCCCGCCCCTGTCCCGAGTGCCATTTCCAGCTCCCGAGGTCGGCTCGCTCCAGTCGCTCCGGGAAGTGGATCCTTAGCGGACCACAGGGAAGACAGGGCGACTCCTACTACAGGCGGCCCCCCTCCGGACCCCCCGCAGGTACAGCCCACGCCCCTCGGGTCCCCGTCCCCTCCCTCTCTGCACAGCCTACCATCCTGCAGCCTCCGGCCCGGCACGTCCCTCTCCGGCCACCGTAGAAGAAGCCAGCTCCACTCCCCGTCGGATTCTTTTCTTTTCCTTCCCTCTCCGCTTCAAGCCCCGCCCCCCGGCCTCGCGCGGCTACATTGCGCAGGCGCCAACTCTGCAGCGCCCCCTCCCCTCCTACCCGGGCTGGAGGCGGAGAAGCGGAAACCATGGCAACCAGGTCCTTGACTTCAGCTTTGCAGAAGCTCGGTTGTCATGGTAACAAGGCTGTCTTGGAGGGTTGATTGGAGGATGGGAAAGGGAGAGGGGGTAGGGGGACAATGAGGGCCTCGAGCTTTGGAGCATTTGTGGGGGGGAGGAAGGCGGGAAAAGGGTGAGAGGTGGCTGCACGATCTTTAGAGTTTATGAAGAAGCAAGGAGGAATGATGCAGGGAGTTGAGCACTGAAGAGGGAGCACGGTGGGAATGACTGATGTGGAGAACGTCTGTCAAAGGGTGGTGATGGGGCAGCACGAGGGAAGTAGAGAACGGAGGCTGGGGGATACAAGAACAGCTCAGGGCTACGGAACACACAAGGCAGGTGTGGTGGCGCACACCTGTGATTCCCGCACTTGGAAGGCAGAGACAGGAGCGACTTGTAGTTCAAGCTCAGCCTCAACTAAGTGGCATGCTGGAGACCACCCAAAGCTACCAGAGAGCCTGTTTTAGGCAAAGAGAAACAAAACAGTGTGGGCACGATGACTCCAATCACAGAGATGTTCCCCCAAGCCCAAGGGGAAAGGAAATCACTGACGCCTGCAAGTTGTCCTCTGACATCCACACAATGGAGCACCCTGGCAGGTACACGTTCCCACACAGCACGCTCCCTAGCAACGCAAAATACATCTATTAAATGTAACCTTCAAAAACTAAAGGAGCTGGGCGGTGATGGTACATCCCTTTATCCCAGCAGTGTGGGCAGGCAGAGGCAGCAGATCTCTGTGAGTTCGAGGCCAGCCTGGTCTACAGACCAAGTTCCAGGACAGCCAGGAACAGAGAAACCTTGCCTCAAAAAACAGAAAAGCTTAACAGTATAGAACTTAAGTACTGAGTGAGAATTTACTAGACACAACACTCTTTTGTGTGTATATACAGTTTGTGTGTGTGTGTGTGTGTGTGTGTGTATAGACCTGGGTGTGATGGGATACACCTGTAATACTGGAGTTAGGAAAGAAGAGACAAACAGATCAAGGTCAAGAGTTCAAATTATCCTTGGTAATACAGCAAGTTCGCAGTCCAGGGTTGACACTTCTGTCAAAACAAAAACAAACAGCAACAACAAACCCCCAATGCAAAACAAAATAAAAAAAAATCATGGGTGGTGGTGCACGCCTTTAATCCCAGGCAGAGGCAGGCAGATCTCTGTGAGTTCCAGGCCAGCCTGGTCTACAAGAGCTAGTTTCAGGACAGGCTCCAAAGCTACAGAGAAGCCCTGTCTCGAAAAACAAACAAAAACAAACAAACAAATCACGGGTCCAAATTAAAATGTAACAGATGTAAACCACACCTAAATGTGAACTCGGAAAACAATATCAATTGTAGCAAGAGCTTTTAGTGCTGTCTCTCCATTTCCCTCTCCTTTCCCTTGTTCCTCTCTCTGTAGTAAAGAGGTGTGGATATAAGAAAAACACATTTGTTTAGGCAGAAAGTTTACAACCACAGTCACCTTTTATCCTCGGGAGATTGCATCCCAAGTCTCCCAGGTGACTCCTGAAGCCTCAGACGGTGTGAAATCACATACTGAAGTTGTCCTATACCTATCATAAAAGTTTAATCTATAAATTTTGCACAGAATGAACCTATGGCCAAAAACTAATAGTAGGAGCTGGAGAGATGGCTTAGTGGTTAAGAGCAGGTGCAGCAGTTGGAGATGACCCTAGTTCAGTTCCCAGCATCCCTGCTGGGTGACTCATGAGTCCTTGTAGTTCTGTGTAATTGGCTCCGGATCCAACACCTACTTCTGGCCTTCAGGGGCACCTGCACATCTGTGTGTGTGTGTGTGTGTGTGTGTGTGTGTGTGTATGTATATATATATACATATATATATATATATGAACAAAAATTAAAAAGCCCGAAGGATGAAAGAGACCGATTATGACAATGTGTTGCCATGAAGCTATCACTGTCCCTGCTTCTGTACTCTGGGTCATTCAGCAAAACATGGGGTATTTGGACACAAGCACTGTGCTCAGTCTGATAACCAATATGGCTACTAAGCGGTTAATGTGTGAGTATCGGACAATGGGATGATTTGGGACGGGGCGGGGAGTCCTTAGGAATGGCATGCGCTTTAAAGCTCACCAATCGGGGCTGGGGATGCAACCCAGTTGGTGGAGTGTTTGCCTACCCTGTGTGGAACCCTGGGTTCTGCTCCCGGTTGTGAACACCTGCAAGCCCAGCCTTTGGGTGGTGGAGGCAGGAGGTTCAGGGGTTGGAAATCATTTCCCTCTGCTTAGCTGGGTCAAGGCCAGCCTCGTCTCTGTGAGACTGTTGTCTAACAAACAAAAAGGCCAATGAGATGGTTTAGTGGGTAAAGGCATTTGCCCCCAAGCCCTGACCTGAGTTTGATTCGTTGGACCCACGTGGCAGAAGGAAAAGGCTGATGCCCACGAGCTGTCTTCTGACACTCTGTCATGGCAAGTACACACACACACACAATAGTAAACAAATAAATGTTTAATAAAAATGCGCAGGGAACTTGTGAATTGTTTACTTCTTTTTTAATTTTAATTTATTTTAAAAAGTAGCTTTTCTCATTTTACAAGCCAAATCCATTTCCCACCCAGTCCCCTCCTCCTGCTTCCTCCCTCTCCCCCCTCCCATCCATTACCCAGAGAGCTAAGGCTTCCAATGGGGAGTCAACAAAGCCTAGCACATTGCTTCGAGGCAGGACCAAGGCCCTCCCTACTATATCTAGGGGAATTGTTTGCTTCTGAGTATTTTCCATTTAATTTTTTTGGATTACAGTTGACTTTAGGGAACTGAAACTAGAGTGATCATTACTAAATAATGGTTGGGGGCAAGGAACAACTGAATTTTTTTGTTTTCTAAACATTTGTTTTTAAATTACGTGTGTGTGCATGTGTCTGTGTATGTATACGGGCACACTAATGTGAGTGTGGGTACCCTTGAAGGCAAGGAGAGGCTGTGGGAGCCAGGTGGTGATGGCGGGAGGCAGAGGCAGGCGGATCTCTGTGAGTTGGAGGCCAGCCTGGTCTACAGAATGAGTTCCAGGACAGCCAAGCTGTAGAATCCCCTGGAACTGGAGTTAAACACAGTTGTGAGCTTCCCGGCGTGGGTGCTGGGAGCTGAACTTGGGTCCTCTAGAATTGCTCTCAACAGCAAAGCCTTCTCTCCAGCCCTGTGTTTTATTATTATCATTTATTTTATTGCATTTTTTTGTTTGTTTTTCGAGACAGGGTTTCTCTGTAGCTTTGGAGCCTGTCTTGGAACTAGCTCTGTAGACCAGACTGACCTCAAACTCACAGAGATCTGCCTGCCTCTCCCTCGAGTGCTGGGATTAAAGGCGTGCGCCACCACTGCCCAGCTTCTCTGACCTCCACTCATATTATCACAAGTGGTCACTGTCTCTGTCTGTCTCTCTATCTCTCGCACGCACGCGCACGCGCGCGCGCGCACACACACACACACACCTGAACGTGCACACACAAATAAGCATTAAAAAGAAAAAGAGGTGGAGAAGCAGCCAACAACAGCACCTGTTAAGTTTGGAGGCTCCAGAGTCCCCACCCTCTCTGGGAAGCCAGGAATTTCGAGAACTCATCTCAGTTTGCCTAGCTGACCATTGTTCCTGTGTGGTTGCCTGTCTCGCCTTTCCACTTGGAAGGCGGGAGAGAGCAGCAAGATGCTGAGGGAGGTGAGGCTGCCAGCCCTATTTAACTGTTCCCCTCCTGCGCCAGGCTTGTAAACTCAGGAGGAAACTCTGGCTTTGATTCTCCAGTGCCTAGCACAAACAGCTGTGGTTTACAGAGATTTGTAATCCCCGCATTAGGGAGGTAGAGGCAGGAGACTCGGGAGTTCAAGGTATTTAGCTGCTACTTAGTGAGTTCAAGGTCAGTTTGGACTAGGTGAGGTTTTTGTTTCCAAAGCAAAACAAATGACCAGAAAAAGAAAACAAACGAGAAGCCAGGGCTGGAGAGCATTTGCTGCACTTCCAGAGGACCAGAGTTTGATTCCCAGCACCAATGTAAGGTGGATCACAACATCCCTGCCCCCACTCCACCCATACCCCTCCTCCATAACCTCAGCTCCTTGGATTCTGCCGCTGGCATTTACGTCCTTCGGCACCCGCACAAACATGCACACACTCTCACACAGACACAGGAGCACAATAAATCTTTAAAAAAAAAAAAAAAACAAGCAAGGATTCTGCTCGTGGAGAATGACAGAAAGGTGATGGCTGCATTTCTTAATTGTTTGTGAATAATGAAAGCTGAGACTACACGAGAGGGTTCCTTCCTGCCGGTGCCTGGGGAGGAGTTAGGGTTTGATGCAGTGGGCAGCTGGGAGTCGTTATGGCCATTGGAGCCGGTGAACCACCTAATGAAAGCCGTGGTAGGAAGCTGTGAGCCGGCTCAGTGGTTAAAGTGTTAGTCATACAGCACTGTGTGGGATAATTGGAAAGTGCTGATGGAGGGCCAGAAGATCACGAAGGAGGCCGCTTAGGTGTATCCAGGCACAAGGGGGAGAGGGAGAGAGACAATCAGAGCTGAGTGTGATGAGCTAATCAGCCTAGGCTGATAAATGAGCTCAGAGGCGGAGAAGAGAGAAGAATCAAAGATGAGATGGAGGAGCATGTGTGACGATGATGGAGACCACAGAAGACAGTGTTGGGGGGTGGGTACCACCATCCCAACCAGAGCAGCAGCCAGGGACTTCCGATGACATAACTTTTATTTTTATTTTTTTGAAATGGGGTCTCAGGCTTTTCTCAAACTCATGTTGTTAAGCATGACCTTGAACTTCTGACCCTCCTGCCCCTACCTTCCTGGGATTGCTTGCTTGAACAACCACATCTGTTTTGTTTGTTTGGATTTTTTGTTATTTGTTTGATTATTTTTGAGGATTTTTTTTTTCTAGACAAGACTTCTCTATATAGCCCTGGCTGTCCTGGAACTCATTCTGCAGACCAGGCTGGCCTCGAACTCAGAGATCCGCCTGCCTCTGTCTCCTGGGATCAAAGGTGTGCACCACCATGTCTGGTTTGTGCAGTGCTAGAGATGGAACCCAGGCCTTCAAGCAGGCTAAGCAAGTGCTCTCCCAACTGAGCACATCCCAGCCCTCAGTTGACAACCTTTGCAATTTAAACAATCATGGGTGTGGGTTTTTGTTTTGTTTTGTTTTTTTGAGATAGGGTCTTAAAAATCCAGCCCAAGACTAGCTTCCAAGTGGTTACCTAGCCCAGGCTGCCCTGGATCCTGAGATTTCTGTCTCTTGAGTACTGGGATTACAGGTGCATGCCACCACATCCTGCTCAGCATGACCCTTGCAGTCCAGCTCAGGGCTTCGGTGCACCTGCCTGCTGGACTTTGGTCCAGGAGGGAGGGAGGCAATCAAAGCAAGATAGGTAGACTCTCAAAGAGAGTCAGAGGTGAAATCCCTCAGATGGCCGTGTCGTGATGCTGCTGACGGTATCCCCTGTTCAGCAAGGACATGGGTGGGATAGGGAGGCACAGGTGTCTTGCGGGGGGCGGGGGGCATCGTTCTTCATACGTAGCTTTGTTCCCCTGCTGGCCTGGAAGTTCTCTAAGCGCTCCGTTTCCCTGCTGTGCTTCCGTTAGTCAGAGCTGGTTTCTGTTCATGTCACAGAGAGCTGCCTGGTAAATTTCCTCATTGTGCGCTCTCCGCTGCTTGCCTATGAGTCAGCCTCATCGATTCAGCTGGGTTCCGGGCTCCTGTGGGATGCTGACACGTGCCTTCTCATGGCTCCCCACCACCCAGAAGAGGGGGGTTTGTTTCTGTATGTGTGTGTGGATGCATACGTGTGTATGCTTATGTGCACACATGTAGTCTGTGTACATGTTTATAGGGCTATTGCATGGCAGTTGTCTGCGTGTACGTGTGTGTAAATCCATGTGGAAGACAACGATGGATATCTGGGTCTTCCTCAATTGATCTCCACCTTGTTTATGAATTTTTATTACATTGTGTGTGTGTGCGCGCGCGTGCGCACGCAGGCTTGCACATACATGCATGCACATGCTTTTTACATGTGGCAGCCAGAGGCCAGCTCTCAGGAATCTGTTCTCTCCTTCCATCATGTAGGACTCAGGGACTGGACTCGGGTCATCAGGCTTGTTGGCGAGTATCTTCATCTGAGCCTCCGACTCATTTTTTGAGAGAGGGTCTCATTGAACTTGGAGCTCACCAACTGTCTAGGCTGGCTGGCCAGCGAGATCCAGGAACCTGGCTGTCGTTGCCTCCCCAACCCTGGGATTACAGACAAACACAGCTGCACTCAGCTTTATACAGTCTGTGGGGATCGGAACCAGACCCTCACATTTGCCCAGCAAGCACTTGGCCTCGGTAGGCTGAGCCCCATCTCCAGCCCCCAGAATAGTTGTGATCAACATAGATGAGTTTTGATATAGGTTAAGTGTGGGTCCCCTAAAATTCCTGCCTTCCTCCTCCATGTGACAATATTGGGCAGCAGGGCCTTTGAGAAGTGAGATGAGGGGTGGGGCTGGAGAGATGGCTCAGTGGCTAAGAACTTGTTCTTGCAGAGGACCCTGGTTTGATCCTAACACTCTATGTTACCTCACATACATACAGATAGATAGATAGACACAACACTCATAAATATTAAAAAAAAAAAAGGCGGTTAGGGGATAGATAGCTATGGCTTGAAACGGAAACGCCTCCTACAGGGCTGTGTTTTAAGCACACTGTCCCCACACTGTGGAGCCCGTTAGGAAGTGTGGTATGATGGTTAGTGCTAACCAACAACTTGACACAGTCGAGAATTCCCCCGGTCAGAAGGACACTTCCACTGTGGGCGGCACCATTCCCTAGTCGGGATCCTGGACCATGTAAGTAGAGGAAAGGAGCTGAGCACCAGCAGGTACTACTCTGTGTTCCTGGTTGTGGGTGTCAGGTGACCAGCCGCTTCCAGCTCCAGCTGCTTTGATGTCCTTGTAGGAGCTGATGTAAACCCTCTCTTCTCTAGGTTGCTTCTGGTGGCGTATTTTATCACAGCAGCGAAAAAATAACTTATACATGGGGCTCGGCTGACCGAAGTGCAGCACTAGGTCTCTGAAGGCGACACACACACACACACACACACCTGCTCCCATCCAGCTTTCCGTCTCCTGGTCTCTTACCATGGGAAGAGCCACTGCAGCATGCTCCCACCGCCTGGGACAGAGCCATTCCCCTGTGTCTTCCCAGGACGATGGACTGCATCCCCCTGAAATCACGAGCCCAAATAATTCTGTGATGGTTAGTCTTCATTGTCAACCTGGCTGGATTTAGAATTACCTAGGAGATGAACCTTTCAGTGTGCCGGGAAGACCCACCCTGAATGTGGGTGACATCATCCCGTCCACTGGGACTCCAGGGAGCTGGGCACAGCACCTGTCTCCCCCTGCTTCCTGACTTGAGATGCAGTGTGACCCCCCCCCCCCACCTCACCTTTCTGCCGTCACTCCCTCCCTACCATGACGGACTGTGTGTAGCCTTCCAGTTTATTGTGGCTCACAGTCTGAGCTCGGCGCTGCTCGGAGCTGCTGGGATTGTCAGGTCTTTTATTACAACACAAAAGTAAGCAGCCATTAAGGGGGTGATGATGACTTCCTCAGTCCTTTGAGCTGGATTAGTCACTGGGAGCGCGTCGTTATAAATGGAATCCACCCTCCCCGTTGTCTTTCCTCTGCACACGTCCATTTGCCCTCCCCTCTCCCCCCACCACGGAAGCAGCATCAGCCCCCCCCCCCAGCAGAAGCTGAACAGATGCCAGGGCTGTGCTCCGGCCCTCAGCCTCCAGAGCCGACCATCAGGATCCTCTACCCTTTGTAGATCCCGGAGTCCTAGGTGGGAGTGCTGGCTGGCACTCGCCCATCAGCCCCTGATCTGAGTGACTGAGGCATCCTGGACTCAACAGTGAGATCTAGTCTCCTAAAACAACCCTGAAAGCCAGAACAATAAAGCAAGACCTGTGTGTGTGCGCGCACGCGCGTGCATGCGCATGTATGTGTGTGTGTATGTGTGTGTACATGCAATCAATGGTCCACATGCAGAGGAGGTCAGAAGACACAGGCCCAAGCTGGTTCTTGCCATCCCAATATGGATGCTGGGGATTGAACTCAGGTTGTTGGGCTTGGTGACAAGTGCCTGTGGCCACTGAACTGTTTCAGTGGAACACACACACACACACACACTTAGGCTTCACAGCCCCAGTGCTTTCCCCCAATCTCCTTTCTTTGAAACAGGGTCTCATGTATCATAGGCTGGCCTCAATCTTGCCATGCGGTCAAGGATGACCTACAGCTTCTGATCCTCTTGCCTCCATTACAGGAGTGCTGGGATTACAGGCCCGTGCCATTCTCTCTGGTCTATGGCATTGTGGGGATAGAACTCAGGACTTTGTGCACGCTAAGCAAGCCCTCCACCAGCCGAACTGTATTCCCAGCCCGTGTTTGTCTTATGAAGTGAATCTGAGCTAAACACAGAGTTCAGAATCTCGGCAAGATTTTTTTTTAAATCTATTTATTTATTTATTATGTATACAATATTCTGTCTGTCTGCAGGCTAGAAGAGGGCACCAGACCTCATTACAGATGGTTGTGAGCCACCATGTGGTTGCTGGGAATTGAACTCAGGACCTTTGGAAGAGCAGGCAATGCTCTTAACCACTGAGCCATCTCTCCAGCTCTCGGCAAGATTTTGTTTGAAGACACATCTGCTTCCGTCCAGAAAAGAGCATTCCACTAGCGTCAATGTGACATCTGGTGGGGTGGGGTGGGGGGAGCGCAGCAATGACACACACATTTCACCCAGGAAGCCTCTGTTTAGGCTAAAGAGTGGCATATGCAAATGCAGGCAGTGGAGATGGGACTTGAGGCCAAAATGGTCTGCCTGACTGTTGTAAGCTCTATGTGTCCGCGCACACACACCCCACCACCACCAACAAAATGATTGATTGTGTGTGTCGGGGGAACGCACATACCACGTCATGTATGTGGAGATCAGAGGACAACTTTCAGGAATCAGTTCCTTCCTTCCATTATGTGGAACCCAGGAATCGAACTCAGTTCCTCAGGCTTGGCAGCAAGCACTTTCACCCACCAAGTCATCTCCCTGAGCTATTTCATGGGCTCCTCTAAGCACTTCTGATGTCTGGAGAGACTTATTCATCAATGCCCCAGAGTCAATACACATATCAGCAGAAGTGCAGGTATTGTTCTCTGTGGTGCTGTTGGGTAATTATGACATCATCAGTAGGAATTAGGGTGCATTAGTGACTGTCTGTATTCCCAGCTATTTAGCAAGTTGAGGCAAGAAGGTGGCTTAAGCCCAGGTGATTGAAGCCATCCTGGGCAGTATAATAAGACACTGTCTCAAATATACTATCGTTGATGGAACTGTCCAGCTTCTCAATCTCTCTCTTTTAAGTTAATACACACTTCTTTAAGACTTTTTAAAGAACATTTATGTATTTACTGTATGGGTGTGTATGTGTTATGTGTGTGGTGGACAGAGGACAGAGTGCAGGAGAAGGTTTTCTCCTTCTTCCAGGGTTCTGGGCCTTGAACTCTGGTCATTTTGGAGACAGCAGCCTTTATCTGCTGAGCCATCTTGAGGACCCTGTCTCAGGTTTCCTCGTCTCCACAGAACTGCTTGCCACTGCTATTTCAGTGACTCTTACTTGATGGACCGATTTACAAAATGGTTTAGGGGTTAGAGATGAGGCTCAGCAGTTCAGAGCGCTGCCTGCTTTTCCAGAGGACCTTAGCTCAATTCCTATCGCCCGCATGGCAGCTAGTAACCATATAACTAATAACTCCAGTTCCAGGGAACCCCATGCTTTCTTCCACCTCCTCCGTCATGGCATGGATGTGGTACACAGACATACATGCAGACAAAACAGCCATTCTAATAAAATAAGAATCAATAAATCTAAAAATAGTTTTAAAAAAGATTTAGTTAAGTCAGATGTGATGTTACATACCTGTCATTCCAGGTCTCAGGATTTTGGGGGCAATATGATGGCAAGTTCCAGGCTAGCCTGGGCTACACATCAAGATCCTATCTTAAAACAAACAAACAAAACCTTCGTCACAATTAGTGAGTCCTTTAATTCCAGCACTTGTGAGGCAGAAGCAGATGGATTTTTATGAGTTTGAAGCTAGCCTCGTCTACACAGTGAGGCCCTGTCTCAAAACAAACAAACATAACCAAAATCCCACGATTTTTAGATTGGCATGGTGTCACACAATCCCAGTACTCAGCAGCATGAGACACAAGGATTGTGAGTTCGTTTAATGGTATCCTGTTAAAGAAAGGAAGGAAGGAAGGAAGGAAGGAAGGAAGGAAGGAAGGAAGGAAGGAAGGAAGGAGGGAAAAAGTTTGGAAACAGGTCACACCTCCTTGACAGATGTGGTTTTTATAGAATATTTTTGTCGTGAAGGGTTTCTCACATTCGCGTTCATCGCCTGTCCATGGGCAGATAAACAATCCCACTCTGTGAGAGTCATAAAAAATTAAAAAAAAAAAGAAACTGGGAGTGGTGGCTGGGGATGGATCTTGTTAGTTTTTAATCTCTAAAGAAATAGAGAAAAGAAGAAAAGTTTGGGAGGCCAAGAAAAGGAGGCCACGCAGAAGGCAAAGAGGGCAGGCAGACGGCACGCTGTGAGGTGGCTGCGGGGTCTCTGAGGTCCCTCACCGTCTTTATCTCGACTGTATCTGAGAATAACCGAGAACCTGTTAAGTGGGGCAGCGCCTTGCTTGATTCCTCTGTGGTGAGGGGACCTTTTGAAGAGTCCTTTCTTCTTGAGCCTTCAAAAATGGCATGTGAGGCCATTTTTGAACTGTGCATTGGAGAATTAGGGCTCACGAGTCCTACTTTTTTGAGATTTTTTTTTTTTTGGTGTAGAGTTCCTTGTAAGTTTTTAAAAGAAAATCTCTTATTATAAATGGGTCACTCTCCAACCTTCGGCCCGAGGCCTAGAACTGCTCACATTTTCGGGGCATAAGGAGATTCTATCTGGGTCCCAGTGTTCTTGAATTCTTAGACAGTTGTCTTCATGACCCTAGCTACCCACCAGTGAGCTCAAAGGGAGTGAGGCAGGAGGATGGCAACTAGTGTCAGAGGAGGGTTGTCTCTTCTTCCTTCTTTTACATTGATCTCCTTCACACGTGTGCACGTGTGTGCTCCTGTGTGTATGTGTGTTCATGAATACAGCTGTGCACATGCTGTGGTTCACATGTGGAGGTCGGAAGACAGTCTGCAGCACTCACTGGTCTTCTCTCCACCACGTCAGTCCTGGGAATAGAACTCACACCCTCCAGCTGGGCGGCAAGCGCCTTTCCCCACTGAGCTGTGTTGCCTGTCCTCAGCTGAAGTGTGGGCCACAATCTCAGTACAGAACTGTCTTGTTTGGATCTCTAGGCTAAGTTAACCCAGTGCTGTCGATGCTGTTTCCCTTCGTCCTTTCAATTTTGTCATGTTGTTGTTGTTGTTGTTGTGTGCTGGGGCCTCATGCATGCAATCTAAGTACCCTACCACCCAGCCAGTCCTCTGGCTCTCACTGGCCGATTCTATCCAGCCTGGAGAACGCTTGCCTAGAATGCTCGAAGCTCTGACTTGGAATCCCAGCCCTACACACACACACACACACACACACACACACATACACACACACACCATAAATAAATAAGCCCCCAAGTCCCAAACTGGAAGGTGGGAGGGAGAGGGGGGCTTTTAGGAAGGTCTTTAAAAGTGGCTACAGAGAGTACGTACGTAACAAAAGAGTCTCGGTTCCTGGGGACCTGATGTCTAAATAGGGCTGGGCACATGAATGCAAGCATAGTTATAGGCTGGAAATGACAACTTGATTGGGGTCACGTGGAAAGAGAACCCACTGACGGCTTTGCTTGACCATCCCAGAGGGAAGTACAACCTGATCTGGGGCTGGAGAAATGAAGAGCAGAGGTAGAAAGCAGTGGGTGGGGGTCCGTGATGGAAGGAATGACAGAGGAATAAATTCGAGAAACAGAGACAGACAGCAGCCAGGTCTTTGGGTGTGGGTGCGAAGTGTTTGATGGATCTGGATCTCTGTCTCAGCATCTCTCTTTCTTTCTCCTCCACCCCTTTCTTCCTCCTCTTGTTTTCACACATCCCAGGCTGACCTTGAACTCACTACATAGCAGAGGATGACTTTGAACTCTTGGTCTTCCTGCTTCTACCTCCCAAATGCCTGGCTCAAGCCTGGTTCTGCTTCTGAGACACAATCTCATTCTGCTATCTAACTCCTAACCTTCAACAGTGCTAGGCTTACAGGCACGCCCCCCTCACCCTTCCTTCCCTTCTTCCCTCTCCCCTTTCCTTCCTCTTTCAATTCATCAACCTCCTCTCCTTCATTCTTGCCGGGGTCTGTCTCTCTCCGTAACCCTGGCCAGCCTGAAACTTGCTGTATGGACTAGGCTGGCTTTGAACTCACATCTGCTTGCCTCTGTTTCTCAAGCACTGGGATTAAAACTGTGTGCTACCAAACCCAACATACCTCTCTTCCTCCCCACTCCCCTCTGTCTCTCTCTCTTCCTTTTTTTTCCTCCTTCTGCTTTTCTGGAGACAAGATCAGCTACAAATTTACTACGTGGCCCCAAGATGAACTTGAATTTCTGAAATCCTCCTGCCTCCGCCTCCCGAGGCTGGAATTACAGGCGTGTGTCACCGTGCCTGGTTTGATGAAGTGCCACGGATCAAACTTGAGCTTCGTGCATGCTGAGCAAATATCAACCAAGCCACATCCTCAGCCTATCCTTTCCCCACTTTAAGGATGGTTTCTGGGGGAGACTCAAACCCTGGACAACCTGTCCTTGAGGCAGGACACACAGCTGTGGTGACTCTCTCATGGATTTTCCCACAAGCTTATCCCTGTGTGGTTTACCAAAGTCCCTACTGGGGGTCTGTTATGGTTTCTTTGTTGTTGCTGCTGTAGTCGTTGATTCCAGTTTGTACCTGAGGCTAAGCTAGCCTAGAACTGGAAATGTGTGTGTACGTGTGAGCACCTAAGTGTGTGCTCAGCGTGGGTGTGTCAAAGTCAGAGGACAACTTGCAAGAGTTGGTTCTTACCTCCTGACCTGTGGGTTCTGGGGATTGAACTCGGGTCTTTAGGCGAGCCATCTTGCCTGCCCCTTAACTCTCTCCCATCCTCACTGTCTGCGTGGGTGAGTGTGGGCACATGTGCCATGTTCTGTGTGTGGAGGTCCGATGACCTTCCAGGGGTCAGTTCTCCCTCTCCATCATGTGGGATCCAGGGCTTGAAATCGCGTCATCAGCCCTGTGTGGCAAATGCTTCACCCGCTCAGCCGTCCCAGCCCCCAGTATGGTTTTGACCCCTTGTGTTCAGCAAAAGGAAAGAGGCAAAAAGCAAGTAATGTTGCTTGCATATAATTCGTTTTTATTGTTTTTGAAAACATATTTACCTGCTTATATATCAAAAGTGAAAAAAAAAATGCTTGTTACCAACAAAATTCAAGAACATTCATGCCCACATTTGGGGCCCCTGTGGGTACACGGTGTATGGCTGTCCAGTGCATAACAAAAAGAGGAAAAAGAGAGAGAGAAGGAGAGGGAGAGAAGGGGAAACACAAAGAATGAGTTTTGTTTTTCTTTCCGGTGGAGGCGTAATGGATGCAGAGTGGCCTGCTGTGAGATTGCATTCATGGTACCTTCTTGCGTATTTTTTCAGTAAATTGGTTTTCTGATCATACCCCCAGCTAAGGAGGCTTTCAAAAATGATTATCGGAGGAAGGTGGTTGACCGGGAGCTGGCTGTCTCTCTCATCTCCCCCGCCTCCCCACGTGTCCAGTGCTCACATACAGCAGCCGGAAATGACACACTGAAGTGAGTCACCAGTGCGGCTCTGAGTCACCCAGTAACTGGAGAAAGTTCTGTCCTGTTAGGTCACACAGTCCCTTTGCCATTCTGCTCCTGAATGTATTGGAAAATTTGAAACCACTTTGCCCTCCCTCAAATCTCTCTCTTCCACCCAATCTTTTTTTTTTCCTTCCTCTTCTTCCTTTAACGTGGGCTGCCAAGCATCACCTTGGCAAGGTCCCTAGGGAAAAAAAGCCACGGAGGGTGGGGGTAGGGGCGGGGGTGGGGAGCATTGGGGTAAGGGTGCGTTAGGCCGCCACTAGGCGGCGGTGTGAGCCCCATCACGGGGACCACCAGGAGGGCAGGCTTGTGGAGTGAGGCTCCTGAGAGACAGGGATATAGACCCCAAACGGGACACCGTGTGCCATGGTTTAAATAAAATGCGTTTTTTTCTTAATAGTGCTTCTTCTTTCCAACAAGCATACAAGGGGAAGAATGAGATAAATAGTCAAGCACACCCCCGGCATCTCCCCTGCACCCCCTCAGGGAGACTGCGGATGAAGAGCCAGGCACACACACATCTGATCTTTCTTTCCCTTCCCAAAAGAAAACTGTTTGTGAGTGAAGATAAAGAAGCTATGTAAACAAGTCACCTACACTCTGAAAGAACCTCTGCACGCTGTGTCGGGGAGGGACAAGAGGAACTGGGCAAACTTTGCTCCATACTGGGCAAACACCCATTCTGTCCATCTGCTGCCCGTCGGAGCTGGGCAAGGTGGTCCTTCCCACGGTGGACCTTGAGATAAGGCAGCGTTTCTTCCTTTGCCTGTGGCCACCCACCCCAGCAGTGGCAGACGGTGCAAGACATGGCCACAGTGTGATTTTTGCCCCAGCATGCTGAGGGAAAGCCCTGAGGCCCCCTGGGGAGTTGGTGGGACCTGGGTCCAAAGGCTGAACGCGAGAAAGACGAACAGATGAAGGTTCTGTGAGGTCGAGGGTCTGGATCAGAGACCATTGTGGATCAGGGGAGTCTGCCTCCAGTGAGGGAGTTAGACACTTTCCCCTTCGAGAGTCTGAGGTCTGGGAGGCTGGCCAGAAGGGAAAAAGAAATGCCTTCTCCTTCTCCCAAAAGAACACTTAGAATAATTCTCTTCTTCAGAGTTTCTGCTTATAACAGCTCCAGTTTCATCCCGAGCGAAGGCCTCTCTTCCGGCTATCAAGGCTCCATCACTTGGCCCATGAAGAGGTTTGTCTCTGCGGGTGGAGGAATCATGCATTGCCAGGTGAGAATCAGAGCAGGTGAGTGAAGGGCAAGTGACTGAGTTAGGACTGGGGTCCTGGCGCTGGGTGGGCTATGACGGGGTGCTGGGATGGAACGGAACTGAGCTCCAGAGTCTTCGCTGAGTCCTTAAAGGCTCGAGCGACATCTACATGGTGGGCAGGTCTATCATGGTTTTGAAGAAATAGCGGGAGGGGAGGAGAGTGCTGTGGGGTTCTGCTCACCTGTCGGATTGTGCCGAACCACAAAGAGGAAGGGTCGGTCCATAACCACCTCCTGAGGGGCCATGCGGCTTGAGACGACAATGGCTGAAAGAGAAGAAACCATGTGTTAGGGTTAGAGGGACGCTGTCATTGGTGTGATCCCAAGAGATCCAGTGACACCAGTCTATCTGAGGGCAGCACTGGCAGATGATATTCAGGTGCTTTAAAGGAAACCAGTAGTGGGTGTGAAACCCAGAGCCTCGGGCATGCTAAGGCAAGAGTGCTATAGTTGAGCCACACTGCAGCCCCTCACTGGGGGATTCTAGGCAGAGGCTCTACCACTGAGCCACACCCCAGCCCCTCACTGGGGGATTCTAGGCAGGGGCTCTACACTGAGCCACACCCCAGCCCCTCACTGGGGGATTCTAGGCAGGGGCTCTACCACTGAGCCACACTTAGCATACTGCTAAGCACACTCTTTGAATCCACTTTCCACTGCGGCAACACCTCAGGTCTTCCTTTGGGGTGACTGTCACATCCTGGGACCCCAGGAGCCATGGATGGGGCAGCAGTGTCCCAGGGGAAGTGGATCCATTTCCACATGAGGAGGAGGTTTGGGGAAGGGTGGTGATGGACCTGCTCTAGCTCCCTGCAGGGCGATTGCTGTCCCAGGTTGGTGGGCCGACCCTGGCAGAGCCACACTCACCCGTGGAGGAAGACGCCACTGTACCGCTCTCGTTCACCTCGATCTTGACTTTCTGCAGGGCCTGGGCTACAGAGAGCTGCTCCTTGTCTGAAACAGAGGGAAACAGAACACAAAGGGCAGGTTAGCCACCACTCTGTCCTCTCCAGGGGACTCTGACCTGCGGAAGTAATAAAGTGGGAGGCTTCTAGCTCACCAGAAAGACTCGAGAAGTCAGCCTGGGCTGGGTTAAACATGTCAGTCATGCCCAGATTCTCCAGGGGCCCTCTGAGGTCCACTTCAGTCTCCAGAGAGAACCTGTGGGCAGGAGCAGGGAGCAGCGTTAGTGTGACCCTCAAACGGCTGATTCTCCCAGGACCTACCAGGTATCCGCTAGGGCAGTGGGATGGGGTAGAAACTGACGTGAGCATGAAGGCCTGGCTTTTGTTTGCCTTGACCCAGGAGCTCATGTAGCCCAGGCTGGCCCCAGACTCATTATGTAACCAAGATGATCTTGAACTCCTGATGCCCCTGCTTCTCCCTCCTGGTGCTAGGGTTTGAGATGTGCCCCATCATGCCTGCTTTATGTGGGTCCAAACCAGGAGCTCCAAGTTAGGCAAGCAGTCAGCTAACTCAACTACTTCCCCAGCCCTGACCTTGAAGGGATCCCCCTGCCTCCAGCACCCTAGGACAGGATTAGAAGTCTTTGAAATCTCATTTGGCTAGGTGGGGGGGTCGGGCCTTTTTCCCCCCTCCTTGCCAGAAACGTCTATTATTAATGAGCAAAGTGCAGCATCTCCACCCCCTCAAGCCTGTGACTAACGACTTTCCCCAAATAAGACAGCAGTTAGAACATAATTGTGTTCCCTTTGACTGCGGGAGAGGGACAGGTTCACATCGTCCTGTGCGGGTGCTGGGGTAACTGTGGTCTGCAGGCTGTTTCTGAGCGACTCACACAGTGAGGCTTTGGGGGGGCTCTGCTCCCCACCAGGGCAATGACTCATTATCTCCATCTTGATGAGAGAGGAAGGCACTGGAAGCTCGGGAGCTAAAGCGACTCAATCCCCCCCTTTCTCCAAGCCTGGCATTAGAGCATCTGGGAGTTTAGGGGAAGTCTGGGCTGGGAGCTTCCCTATAATTCTGGAATTACCCAGACACAACCCTCTCCACCCCTTTTGATTCTGCAGAGGATTAGGGGAAAAATTAAGTCTCAGTCTGAATCTGTGGCTGCTCCTCTGCCTGGTCTTGGAGTGGATGGTGCGCAAGGGAGGACATGGGGATGGGAGCGAGCCGGAGAATAATTTAGAAGCCCCTACATACGTATTTCTCCAGCTCCTCTTTTGGCTGCTCTTTTTTTTTAATTCTTCTTCTTTTTTTTTTTTTAAGGGGTCTCATGTAATTAGGAACAGCAGGAGGGTGACCTTGAACCCCTGATCCTCCTGCTTCCAGCCCCCTCGTGCCGAGATTGGGGTTATGCAGCAGCGCTGGGGATCCAGTCTAGGGCTTTGCCTATGGGAGGTGAGCACCCTGACCACTAAGCTCCACCCCTTTCCCTGCACCCCTCCCCCTTACGAGATAGGGTCTTGCCGCACATAGCCCAAGTTGGCCTTATCCTAAGTGTGAGGATTACAGATTTGTACCCCCATGCCTGGTCTGTGTGGGTTCGAACCTGGGGCTTCACGCATGCATGGCATGCGAACACTCTACCAACTGAGCTATGGCTTCAGCTGTCTTGCTCCCGTAGCCAAGGCCCGAGCTCTCAAGCACTGAGGCTGCAGGCTTGCACCCTCCACTTCGGTGGACTCTTGACTGGGTTTTTGGTGCATGGCTTCTGCGGGGATGGATTTTATAAAAATCTGTCTCCTCTCCAACAGTAGAGACATTCTCCAAGTGTGATGATGAAATATAAGAAACCATAATCAAACCCAGGCTAGAAGATTTCCCATCAGCCTCCCACACAAGTCCCTTCCCTGCGGGTGTTCCCCATCTGGGAAACCGCCCATGGGGACGGTGGCTTCAGGAGAGATGGCGGATGTCGGGACTAGGGTGTTGGCGGGTGGGATGGCTTACTTGGGCAGGATGAGGAGCCGGGGCAGCCTGGTCATGTTCCCTTTCCACTGTCGGATGAGCTCAGCATCCAGAATGTTGGTGAGGGCAGAGAGAGGCACGTCCTTCTCGTAGGGCGCCGCAATGAACATGCTGAGGGTTTCGCCATGATAGGGCAGTTCCAGGATGTCGTAGTAGTGGCCATCAGGAGTGGTGAATTCACCTGGGAAGAACCAAGATGGCACCTTGGAAATGGCTCCAGCTCACGTGGATTCCTCCCTAACGCTCCTCCTGCGTCTCTTGTTTTCTCTCCTTCTAGAAGACCGAGCTCTCTGTTCTAGTTTTGGAGGTCTGTCACCCACTCTACATGCCATTCCAATGTTTTCCTTTCATCTTTTAACTAGCTACGTAGTCAAGGATGGCCTTGAACTTACTCTCCACCACACCTGGCTTTTGAGCTAAGCGTGGAACCCAGGGCTTTACTGATGCTGGGTGAGCCTCCTCCCTAAGCCACACCCCCACATCCTCCCATTTTCTCCCTCCTGACCTTCACTGATTTCTGTCTGACCCCAGCCACTAATTATCCCCATCCTCATCTAAATCTCAACTTCCACACAGCTTTCCCCTCTCACTGGGCTTGTTCGCCTCAGGTAACGACACTAGAAACCTCTTAGGAGAAGAGATGGGCTTAACGGTCGGTCGGGCAGATGTGGGTCAGGAAGACCGTCTCCATTTCGGCTTCACCTAGCATGAAAGAAGCTGGGACTTTTCCTGCTTCTTGGATTATCTCAGTATGTCCTGCTTGGGAAGTCATTGTAATAACTTGGGTGCGTCTACCTTCTCTGCCATCTTCCTCCCTCTGACAGAGACACTGGATGCTGCCCAAGGGTCTGTTGTTGTTAAAAGGTAGGGACTGGGGATCTTGGACTCACTGTAGTTGAACTTGTTGATCTGAGCCATCATGGGCACAGAGACGGTGCTGCCGTCAGATTTGTGGAAGAGGCGGTGGTGGGTGCTGGCCTCTGAGAAGGGGGTCTTCCATTGGCCATTGAAGTAGAGGGCGTTCACCAGCACGAGACGTGTCAGCTGGTCCACAGCCCCTTCGGCAAGTAAGTCACTGATCATACCTGAGGGAAAGCAAGGTGAGACGGCTTTTAAGCATCTTCGGTGCTTCCCTGCTACTCCCTGCTCTCAAACAGGTGTCCGTTGAAGGGATGCAAAGAGCTGCTGGGGGTTAAATGGGTCAATTTGTTTTAAGAGTCTTGGGATGTCTTCCAGCTCAATACCCCCCATTTCTTTCCTTCCCTCCCTTCTCTCTTTCTCCCCCTTTTTCCTCTTCATAGTACAGCCTACTCCAGAGCTCACCCCAAAGCCTAGGTTGGCCTTGAGTTCATGGTAGTCCTCCTGCCTCAGCTTCCCAAGAGCTAGGATGATAGGATGAGCCACATCCCTGGCTTCGCCACATTTTTCTTGGCTTTGGGATCCAGTTTAGCACCAGAATTAGACACCTCTGCCTTCTCTCATTACACCTCTCCTCTCGGCCCCTAAGCTGTAATCTTGGAGGCCTGTCCACACACGCGGCAGTGACTGCTGTTCTTAGTGAAGGTCATGTCTTTCCATTGGCTTTGCTTCTGTTTGTTTATTTGTTTTTAAAAATATTTATTATTATTGTGCCGGGGGGCAAGTATGAGGTGTGTGGGGGTGCGTGCATGCCAAGTGGAGGTCAGAGGACGACTTATGCAGAGTTGGTTCTCTCGCTTCCCCATTTCTGTGGCTTCCAGGAATCAAATTCAGGTCACCAGGCTTCACGATAAAAGCCGTTACCTGTGGAGCCATCTTGGTGGCTCTGGTGGGTTTTGGTTGTTGTTTGCTTTATTTATTTATCTATCTATCTATCTATCTATCTATCTATCTATCTATCTATCTATCTAACTATTTATTTATTTGGAGGTGGGGTGGAGTAGCTAGAACTACAGGTATATGTAATGGTTTAAATTGTCTAGTTTTCTCTCTCTAGTGTTTTTTTTTTTTTTTTTTTTTGTTTTTGTTTTTGACAGGATCTTACTGTGTAGTTCACGCTAACCCCAAACTCATGATTTTCCTACAGGAATGACCCATTACACCCAGCTCTGAGTGATCTTATGAAAAAGCCTAACCACGACAAACAGGGTTTTGGGTTACAGCTCAGTGGTAGAGCATGTGCGTAGAATCCTCCAGTGAGGGGCTGGGGTGTGGCTCAGTGGTAGAGCATGTGCCTAGAATCCTCCAGTGAGGGGCTAAGGTGTGGCTCAGTGGTAGAGCCCCTGCCTAGCATCCCCTGTGAGGGGCTGGGATGTGGCTTTAGAGGTAGAGGATTGTCTAGCATGCATGAGGTCCTGGCTCCCATCCTCAGCACCACAGGAAGAGAGGAAAAGGACAAACATTCGCCTTTTATCCTCAAATACAAAGCCGAAAGTGAGAACTGAGGATAGGTGAATTAAACATGGAATTCCCTTCCTCTGCACGCACCTCGGGACTGGCCTGCCTTCCCCACCACTCACCTCTGGTGTGCCTCCCCACCACTCACCTCTGGTGTGCCTCTCCACCCAGTCATTGACGATGAATCTGGCTCTCTCCACCTCCAGGAAGTCCACCTGCTTCACCGTGGTCCGGAAGAGCTTGAAGAAGTGGGGCATGAAGCCCTGGACCAGCTCCAGGTCCCGCTGGACGAAGATGGCGTCCGCAGTGCTAATCTCATTCTTGTTCCATGGCCCTGTGAGCTCCTTGGACAGCCGACGGAGGGCGGGAGCTGTACCCTTCTCTGTAGAGGCACCAGAACAGGATCCGTTATTCTCCTGTTGAGCCAAGGGCTTTCGTCTGGACCAGGTTTCCCAAAGACCTCGCCCCGCTCCGGTGGATGAGGCTCTTTCATCCCTCCAGCGGTCAGTGGAGGAACATAATTGTACCTCTTTCTTTCTCTCTCCCTTTTTCTCACCATCCCTCCCTTCTTCCTTGTTTTTTTGTTAATTTTTTTTTTTTGGGGGACCAGGTCTCACAAGACACCTCTGGGTAGTCAGACATTACTGTTTAGTTCAGGCTGGCTTTGAACTCACAGAGAACTGCCTGCCTCTGCCTCCTGGGACTAAGGGTGGGTACCACTATGCTGTCTCCCTCTCTCATTCTTCCTTCTCCTCTCCACACTCCTCTCCCAGGAGGGTCTCACACAGTAACCCAGACTGCATAGACCGGTTTGCCCCTCACTATTTGGCCCTAGATATCTTGGAAGCTAACAGAAATTCCTCTGCTTTCCCCTCCCCCGTGCTGGGGTTAAGAACATACACTGTTAGACTCAGCTCTCAAATCTTAACCCTTTGTGCATCCTTCCCCAAAAAGTCTCAGCTCCTAATACTTTCCTTACGTCAGAACATTCTTCTCAGTTCTTAAACCATGAGCACAAGTTTGCTTCCACCGCCCCCACCCCCAACAGTCCTCCTAAGGGCCACAGGTGCAGGCCTTACAAGCACGAGCCACCACCCTGTTTGTCTTGCTCTTCTGTTTGGTTTCGGGACAGGGTCTTGCTCTCTAGCCCAGCCTGGAGTGGAACTTGCTATGTGGCCTAGGCTAGCCTTGAATTCATAACCCCGCCCCCTCAGCCTGCCGTGGGCTGGGATGACAGGCTTGCACCACCATACCTAGCTAGGTTGTTTGTATAATAACGGTGTTGTCAAGTAATTCAAGTTCACAATCCTATTACACCTTAACCCTGTGTGGTAGACACGTTTTCAGGCATTCCCCCATTTTATAGACAACAAAGCTGAGGTTTTCAAGAGTTAAGGTCATTGTACACCATCTCCAGTTTTATTGGTGTTGGGGATGGAACCCAGGGCCTTGTGCATGCTAGGTAAGCTGCATCCCCAGCGTCATGGGGGTATAAGCATGGTTTGGATGCTCTGTACCTACTGGCTGGTACACCAGAGAAAACGGGTGGACCCTGGACTGCAGCTGCACACGGCCCGACTGGGGGATGCTGGAGTGAGTCTTCTCTACCTTCTCTGCTCTGTTTGCTCTGGCCCCTAGTCTGTGAGGACCCCGTGACTCTCCCCCTCTCGCTCTGCCCCGTCTCTCACCGTTGATTCTGAATCCCATGGCATCCTGGATCTGCTGCTGGGTTTTCCCTGCCGTGGTCAGCTGCAGCATGGCCAGCACGGAAGACACCCCGTAGGGAGAGAAAACCACGTTCCGGTCCTGGGAGGCCTGCACCACATGCTTAAACACTTTGACGCCGAAGTCAGTGGCCTGGTGGATTGTGTGGGACTCGTGATGTAAAGCAGAGCCTTCCCCAAAGACCAGAACCAGGCCCAGGGTGAGGCAAGCTAGTGCTGGCGTCTGCATCCTAGGATAAAAGGGAGAGAATCTGATAAGGAAAGGATTCTGGAAGACATCCCGGAGCGGGACGTGGTGCCTCAGCCATGGGCTAGGTTCTCTGTGTTAGCCTGTAAGAGATCAGTCTGGTAAATTCACATTCATTAAGATTCCATAGTGGGATTGGATGATGAGGTCACCCCCTTCTGCCTCCAACCAATTCTTTCCATCTTTTCCAGACAGAGTCTTGACCTCAGGGTCCTCCTGTTTCAATTCTCCCAGGTACTGGGATTACAGGCATGCATTACTGCCCATAGATGCTACCTGATTTTTGATCCCAGGCCACCCTCGTTTTTGACCTGTGGAAATCTTAGAGAAGCACCCCTGTGTCTCTCTTCCCTTCTGTGTGACTGAGGACTTTGGATAATGACAGCTTTTGATTTACAAGTTGGTTTGTTCGTTTGTTTTATCTTATCACAATTCCCCAACTACTGCTTGTTCCATTTAGCAGTATGAAAAAGTTCTCTGGGGCCAGGAGGACAGCCAAGTGGGTAAAGGCACTTGCCACCAAGTCTGCTGACCCGAGGTCTAGTCCTGGGACCCACATGGCAGAGAGAGCAGACTCCTGAAAGTTGTCCTCTGATTTCCACACTTGAACTGTGACACACGAATGCGCACACCACACATACATGCATGCACATACAAATGCAATTTTTAAAGTTTTGGTTTGGATTTTTTCCTTCCTTCCTTCCTTCCTTCCTTCCTTCCTTCCTTCCTTCCTTCCTTCCTTTCTTTCTTTCTTTCTTTCTTTCTTTCTTTCTTTCTCTCCTTTCTTTCTTTTTGGTTTTGTTTCTCTGTGTAACAGTCCTAGCTGTCCTGGAACTAGTCCTTGTAGACCAGGCTGGCCTCAAACTCACGGAGATCCGCCTGCCTCTGCCTCCCGAGTGCTGGGATTAAAGGCATGCACCACCACCGCCGCCTGGCTTGGTTTTTCTTTTCAGTAAAGTTTCTTTGCTAAATTGAGAAAGGGGAGGTTTTCTGGGGAGGCCCTGAGAGACAGCATCTTCGCTTCTAGGATCCAGGGTTAGAAGTGGAGTTTGACCATCTTTCTCGACCACCTGCGGTCCTGGGTGGGCTAAAGGCTGCGGAGTTCCAGAACAGGGCGGAAAAGAAACGGAGGTAAAACGAGGGTGGCAGCCTTCTGGGAAGGGAAGGTCACCTTCCTAACGTAATTAGGCCTTAGGAAAGAGCTTGCCTTTCTCCTACCTGGAGTTTTCCAAGGTGTCCTGTGATTGACTCTTCCCGCTTGCTGGCTGTTGCTCAGCTGTGGTTGGCTGCGTCCTGCCGGAGGCGGGAGTGCGGCGGTCCTCCTTCGCGGCTGTGCAGCAGCTTGCTCCAGCTGTGCCGTCCTGTGGCTCCAGGCTCCCTTTATACCAGATGTGGGCAGGAAACAGATGAACTCATGTTCCAGCCCCACCCACTTTCTAACTCTGGAAATGTCTGGGCTGCCCGCCCGCCCTTCCCCCCTCTCCCCCCTCCCTCCCTCCCAGGGATTTGCGAGGACATGTGTGTACGTGTGCTGGAGGGCATGCTGGATAATTGAGCAAACCCTGGTTGCCTTGATTGGAACATCCCAGTCAATTTGCCTTTGGCTGGTCGGTCGGCTCAACCCCCGGTGGCACCACAGAGCTTACAACGCCTGGTGTCTGGGACTCCCTTCCCTGGTTCTCAGCTTGCAGCCACATGACTGGGTTTGCCCCTTTGCTTTGGAGGAACCCATCCCAGAGAAGCTATGGAGCTTGTCAGGGCTGTCTGCCCCTAGTGCACCTTGGGCCTACCTCCAGGAAAAGTTGGCCTGGCCTTCCCTTGGGTTTCTGCCCAGTGGCCAGAGGGCATGAAATGTGCCCTGTGATTGTCTGGGTTCTGGTTCCTCTTGGGCTTGCGCCCAAACCGGAGAACTTCAGGTTCTTTCCTCCTCCCTCCAGGTGCCTGCCGGGCTGCTGTGAAGCAGGGCTGACTCCTCACATGGGGCCAGACTCTCCTGGTGCCCTGAGGGCTCTGTCAATAGCCTTGTGTGGCTGGGTTTTGAAGTGTACTGGGTGGGGCGCTGGTGGCTGGATGGGACCAGGGTTTACCACAGAAAGCCTGGTCAAGGGAACAAGGAGCCGTGTGGAAGTTTTGCTGATTTGGAACAGCCTGAGATGACTGAGGGAGAAAGATGTGGTGTTTTTTTTTTATTTTAAGATTTTATTTTTATCAACTATTTATTTGTTTACTGAGAGAGTCTATCATAGAGCCCCGACTGGGGAACTTAAATCTGGAGTTCTGGCTGGCTCCCAGCTCCCAACCTGCTTCTGCCTCCCGACACTGGAGGTGTGCTCACCACATCCAGCTTTATTCTTAAATTTTAACTGTGTGTGTATGCGTGTGTCCATTGGAGGGGGAATGCAGGTGGAAGCAGGGGCGTGTCAGGTTCCCTGGAGCTGGAGTTACAGGCAGTTGCACGCTGTAACTCCACCGAGTACTCTCTTCATTGTGGGCGTGCAGCGGCACTTAGGTCCTCTGCAGGAACGGTATGTGCTCTTAAGGGCTGAGCCGTCTCTCCAGACCCCAGAGAACACTTTAGAGTTTGCTTCTCCCCTGGATGTAGACACAGGCGGGCTGGAGCCACAGGAGCAGGGATAGAAAGAAACAGAATATATATATCGCGGTGGGGGTCTGGTCTCATGCTGATGCAGCCCAGGCTAGCCTTGAACTCATTATATAGCTAAGGATAGCCTGGAGATTCTGACCCTCCGCCTCCACCTCCCATGCAGTACTGGGGCTCGAACCCAGGACTCTGCACATGGAAGGCAAACTACCCACCGCACTGCTGCGGTCCCAGTCTCGGGCTTTCTTCAGCGAGTGAACGCTAGGGCAGCACCTAAGAGGACCAGGCTGCTGCCTCCCAAGGTTGGACAGACTCAAATGCCCACTGTGACCCCAGACCCTGTGACTAGAGAAGGTCAAGGCGGTCTGGCCTTGGGGGTCACGTGCTGTCATCTCCTGTACAGGTGGCGGGGTTCACTTGGCAGTATCCATGGAGACAGCTGGCTGGCGAGTCATGGGAGGTTTAAGTGGGTGGTAGAGCGAGGATGTTTGTTTTGGATTTTCAATAAACAGATACCAGGGCAACCAGTCCTACAGGGTTTTCTCATGGCGACCCTGCCTCCAGAGCCAGGTGGGGGAGGGAGGGCTGAGGAAAGAGGGGAAACCTCGGTTGGAAATTTAGGCTCACAGGCCAAGCAGAGAGGCGTTCTGGCCCATCTGCTGTTTGTTTTGTTTGATTTCGTCTTTTTCTCCCCTTTCTCATCGTGGCTGCTTGCCTGGGAGGGAGAGGCAGATGTTCTGGGCCATCTTTGAGGAAGATGACAAAGACCAGACCCAGCCTCCTCTCTTACCCCTAGACACATCTCCAGATGCCACACCCTCTGTCCTTAGCGGTCAGGGGACCCAGGAGCTGGGTGTCCCCAAGGTTTCAGAAGCGGGGCGGGTAGAGATTGCAGCTGGAGGTGAGCCTCCTTGGGTGCTCTAGCTGGGAAACTGAGGAACCCTCTCTTCCGCTCCCTGCCTCACTCAGATTTTTCTAGATCTCTCCTTTCAGGGGCGGGGCGAGACTCTGCCAGGGGGCAAGCAGCTTTTTCCTGACTGGTGTCCCGATACACTGTTCCAGGTCTCAGGGGAGCTGGATAAGGGCTCAGTGTCCCTTCTGGAGTTGGGGAGGGATGAGGGACACCCTTTTCTTAGGAAATGGAAAGCTTTGAGTCTCTCTCTCTCTTTCTTTCTTTCTTTCTTTCTTTCTTTCTTTCTTTCTTTCTTCCTCTCTTTTCCTTTGGTGGGGAAGACACTAGAGATCGAGCCATGTTATATAAACCTGAATGTTCCGGAACTCACTATATAACTCACAGCAATCCCCCTGCCTCTACCTCCCTAGTGCTGGAATAATAGGCATGCCCAGTTTTGTTTTGTTTTGTTTTCCTTTGAGACAGGATCTCACTCTGTAGCCCAGACTGGCGCTGCTCAGAGTCCTGCTTTAGGGTCCCTGGGTAGAAGTGCCTGCTGCCAAGTGTGATGGCCTGAGTTCAATCCTGGGGACCCACACGATGGAAGGAACAAACTGATTCCCACATGGAAGCTGTCTTCCAGCCTCTACATCACACGTGTGCCTACACATGGACATGCGCATATATACAAACAAATAACTAGATAAAAATATACAAACTGAGGCATAGCCTAGCAGAGTGAGGCCTCTGTTTCTTTATGAATTAGGGCTCCTGAGTTGGACCCGAACCCAGATTTGACCATGGTCCCTGAATCTCCTCCTTACCCCATGACCTTATCTATCCTCGAACACACAGGATGCAGCTTCCTGCGGGCTTCCTGGAGGAAGGGGGTGTCTTACCCTAATCCCCAAGCCCTCTTAGGGACACCCTTCTCAGAATCTAACCTGAGTCACCGGCTTGTGTCACTTTCCATTTTTCTTCCCCACTAGAACCCCAAAACCACTTTGACCTCATCTTCTTTAACTTTTGACCCTTTGGTCAGCGCGGGGGAGGGGAGGGATCGAATGAACAGAAAGAAAAGTCCCGGCTGTTGAAATAGCACAGCCCTTGATTTGCCTGGGATCAGAGATAAGAGCGTGTGCCTTACACGGAGCTGTGGATTTCTGGGAAGGTCCCAGGATCAACTCCACAGGAAGATGGCTCTGTCTGGTCCCTGGGCAGGTGGTTTGTCATTGAAGGGAACTCATTCTTTCCATGACTGTCCCCTACCCCAACTCCTACCCCTGCACTCTCTCACAGAGCAGCCGTCTCCACTGGGGCCTCAGGAGTCATGATCCTTGGTCCATTGCCCTTCCCTGCTTTTAGTGTGTATGTGCGCGTGCGTGCGTGCAAAGGTCAGCCTTGGTGGCACGCACCTTTATTTGCTGAGCTGTCTCCCAGCGGCCCCTCTTCCCTTTTCCTTTTGCCCTTCCTGTTTGCATCTCTGGATCTCGCCTCTCCCCCAGACTAGACGTCGACGTCCGTGTCACTCAGGATAAAGCTGCTCCTTACTTCCTCTTCTGGTCTCTCTCCTACACTCTTTGTCATGTCTCTCAAAGGAGATGGCGCCCCCACTCCCTCTCCTCGACGTCTGACTCAATCCCTCTTTCCTTCTCCTTTGCCTCCTGGAATCCCTCTACAGTCATTCTGGGCTCCAGGGCTCTTCCTCTGGGGAGGAGGTTCGGCCTCCTGCCAGTTACACAGGCTCCTAGGAATGCTGGGCCCGGCCCCCCAAGCCTGGTGATTTCACTGGGAGAGCCGGGGGTGGGAGAAGACAAGACCCCCCCCCCCCGCCCGCACTCTAACTCACTGCACTAATCCTGGCCTGGTGGCTTTCCAAAGAACACAGTTCTGAAAATAGCCCATGTTTGGGCTGGACTGCCTCTGCCCTTTCTAGGAGCGAGCTGGGCGGAGTGGTCAGTGCCTTGGCTTCTGTTCATTGGCAATCATGGCTCCGGACAGTCCGATATGGTCTGTCTGGTGTCAGCCTGTCTGGGTTCTCCTCTCCTACCTTCACAGCCCCAGCCCCTTGGTCTCCTTCCTTCTGTAGCCCATGGCCAGCCACTGCCATTTAACGTTCAGATTAAGTTCATACTTGCTCTGGGTCCCCACAGTATAGTCCATGTTTAAATGGTGTGTGTGTGGTAATGTGTGTGTGTATCAAACTCTGGCTTCCAGGCTTGTGTAGCCTTTAAGTACTGAGCTATCTCACCACTCACCAGCTCTGATACACACACACACACACACACACACACACACACACACACACGAGTTTCAAAATTGAGGGTCATAAAAGTTCACTGAGCCGGGCGGTGGTGTCACACGCCTTTAATCCCAGCACTCGGGAGGCAGAGGCAGGCAGATCTCTGTGAGTTCGAGGCCAGCCTGATCCTGGAACAAGAGTTCCAGCATAGGCCCCAAAGCTACAGAAAAACCCTGTCTCGAAAAACCAAAAAGAAAAAAAAAAAGTTAATTGACTCAGAGAGGCCAAGATACGAATTATGGTCACACAGCAACTGTTCTATAACTGGAAGAATGCTAGTCACAGTCAAATAGAGCAAGCCTCCAGGCAAGGACCTGATGCTGACTGGCTGAGGATTACCGTAAGGATTACATAGTTCAGAAAGGTCAAGAGATGAGCTATGGTCAGACAGCAACTGTTCCATAAATTTCCATAAATGGGGATGGGGGGGAGCAGATACTGGCAGTGAGGTCAGACACTCCAGGCCTCCCAGCAGGGACCTGAGGCTGGATGAGGATGTAGGAGCGTATGAAGGCAAAAGTTAACAGTGCTGTGTCCGGTTGGTCTGTCTGATCTGGAACTTACTAGGTAGCTCAGGCTGGCCTTGAACTCTCTGTCTCTGGGCCTCAGCCTCCCAAGTGCTGGGATTGCAGATGTGTGGTCCCTCATCCAGCATAAGTTAATCACTTTGAACCTTAGTTTTAATTTTTAAAAATTATTTACATGGGTTGATAACTGATTGATTGGGGGGACTTGTGCGTGCGTGCATGCATGTGTGTGTGTGTGTGTGTGTGTGTGAGTGTGTGTGTGTGTCTGCGTGTGCATGTGAGCAGGCCAGAGAACACCTGCTGGGAGTTAGTTTGCTCTTCAACTCTGGTTGTGGGGCTTGTAGCTACGTCAACGGGCCTGGCAGCTTGGCCGCTAGCACTTGGCGGCCAGCACGTTTACCCTCTGAGCCCTGGCAACTTTTTTTTTTCCCTGTTGTTGTTTTTTGGGGATTGAACCTAGGGCTTTACCCCGCCTGCCAAGTCACACCTTCTGCCAGGTCCTAACTCTCCGGCCCGCTAATTATTAATCGTGTGTGCGTGCGTGTGAGCGGCTGCTCGTACATGCGTGTGTTCATTCATTGATTGCTCCCTACCTATTTTTTTATTCATTCATTATTTATTTTAGAGACAGAGTCTCTCACTGATTCCGCTAGACCAGCTGGCCAGCAAGCCTGGGGATCCCTGTTTGCATCTCTGTGGTCTAGGCTTAAGGGCTGGGAGTGGGGGGGGGAGGGGCTTCCAACTCAGGACCTCAGGTTTATGTGCCAAACACTTGACCTCTTGAACCATCTCTCCAACCTTCTTCTCTCTCTCATTCTAAAGTTAAAATTGTGTTTATTTACTGAGTGTGTGGGTGTCAGCGTGTGTATGTATGTAGGTAGGTAGGAGTGTGGTGGTTAGAGGCAGTTCTTCCCTTTTGCCATGCAGGTTCTGGGGACCAAACTCCGGTCATCAGGCTTGATGTGAATGCCTTGACCCCCGGAGTCTTCTCACTGACCCAGCCTCTTACCTGAGAGAGGCAGGGATTCCCATGTTTGGGGCTGCTGTGAAGATTTGAGCTTGCTAGCATTTACGCAGCGTTGAGAGCCCTAGGGACACTCGGTGAGTAGTAGCTATTTTTTGAGTGGCCGACAGCCGATGTTGTTAATTCTTAAAGAATGCGAGCTCCCTGAAGGAGGAATGTTGGAGGCTGTCTTTGGGACTTCCTGTGTTTTGCAGTTAGCCTCAGATATCTTGATGGTGGACAGACTGCTCCCCCGGGGGCACTGCTGCCAGCCACTCTCTGGTTGGTTTCCATGCACATTCCTGATGCATCCTTACTGACTGGTGTTGCTGCTTGGGACTATGGGGTCCTCTATGGACCCTTCCCATAACCCAGGTATAGCCTCTGTGCTCTGTGACGGGTTCCTGCTGTGTAGCTTTGACCTCACTGGAGTCCAGGCTGGTCTTGAGTCCAAAGCCTCCTATCTCAGGGCTTGACACACCTTTCCAGAGGGGCCCAATGGGACATGAGTCTTGCTATCCACAACTCCTGGCCCCATGGTCGCACTGCGTAAGATCAGCTGGCCTCGAACTCATAGAGTCCCGGAGCTGAGGCTCCCTGAATACTCTCCTGATCCTCCTGCCTCCATTCCTAGGACACAGCAATTACAGGCATGCTCCCTGTTTTTTGAGGTGCTGGGGATCGAACCCAGGGCATTTTTTACATGAGGCAAGCACTCTACCAGTTGAGCTACATCTCCAACGCCCTGTTTTTTTCTTTTCAAAGTAAGGTCTTGCTGTGTAGCCCAGGATGGCTTTGAACTTGTAATCCTCTTGACTCCACTCCTGGAATACTGGGATTCCCAATATAAATCAACACGTCTGGTTTCTACTATTTCCTGAGGGTGTTTACTGCAAGGTCTCTCAGGAGCTGTGTTCAACAAACATGATTGACCCTCAAGCATCCGAGACGAGAAGGAGCCGTCTAGAGGAAGTGTGTTGGCGGGAGGGTGGTGCTCACCGTCTGGACAGACGTGATCACCGAGGTTGACCCTGTCAGCCAATGAAGAGACTTAGGACCCAAAGGGCCCCGGACAGCATCCTTTCCCTTCATCCATTTCTTTTTTCCCAAGCCAGGCTCTGACTCACATTCCTTCATAGTGGCCAGCCCCTGTTCCGCATTCTCTACATTCCTAAGTTTCATTTTTTAGCTCTTTCTCTGAACACAGCCTGTTTGCATTCTGCTCCGGTTGAAGGATGAATCTTGGCTTCCCCAGCGTGACCAAATATTAATTGCCACTCATGCTCGATGGCATAACACCAAGAAAAGAGAACCAGTTCTTTTCCCTGAAGAAATGTCACACACACACATGCTGGGGGCCGAAGACGGACTGGCTCTAGTGATTAGGAAATAGCATATAGAGGCTGGGAGGGTGTGTGGCTCAGTGGGCAGCTTGCTTGCCTCCTGCACAAAGCCCTGGGTTCAATTCACTGCATACAGTCAGGCACAGTCAGTACACATCTGGAATCCCAGCTCTCAGGAGGTAGAAGAAGGAGGATCAGTTCTGGGTCATCCTCAGCTACACAGTGAGTTCAAGGCCAACCTGGGCTACGTGAGACCCTATTGAAATAAGCAGAGAAGAAACTGTTAAGTTGGGAGTGTAGCCCCCAGCCCCCAGGCCTGAGAGTCTATTGATCTGGACTCCAAATCCCAGCATGCCAGGTCCTGACCACCCCTCCCTGGGTATTTAAGATAGCCCCGAAAGGAGAATCATGTGGTCATGTCCGTCCGTCCATCCGTGTCCCATCCCTGTCCCCCCCTCCCCGTCACGATCGGCCTCTCAGCCACCCAAGAGCGCAGGAATCCCATTAAACCTGGATATTTTTTAATTTGGCTTGATTGGGATTTTTGCAATGGCAGAGAGCTTGCATTAGGAAAAAATTCCTAACAGAAACGAGTGTAGTGGCAGAGGTGGCGTACACCTTTAATCCCAGAGCTAGGGAGGCAGAGGCAGAGGCAAGGGAGGAAGAAGCTGGGCATCTTGGAAATTCGCCATCTGTATTACTAGTCATGGCCCCTCTTCCTGTCTGCCGACCAGGGAGTCTGTCTAACTCTGGTCTCTTTAAGACTGGCCTTGCTGGGCGGTGGTTGCGCACGCCTTTAATCCCAGTACTCGGGAGGCCGAGGCAGGCAAATCTCTGTGATTTCGAGGCCAGCCTGGTCTACAAGAGCTAGTTCTAGTACAGACTCCAAAGTTACAGAGAAACCCTGCTTGAAAAACAAAAACAAAACAAAAGACTGGCCTTGAACTCACGGACACTTACCTTCTGTTCCCCACCAGTGGGCCCCTGTTGATGCCTGGTTTAGCAAGCTCAAGGCCTGGTCAGGACAGTCACACCACAGTTGCTAACCAATCAACAGCAATCCTATGGCTTCAAATTGACCAATCCTAGAGTAGGGGAAGATTCTTCAGGGGCTTTAAGCCCCGCCCCCCCCAAACCGGCTTTGAAATGAGGTGGTTTTTGGGCTCTCCCTCACCTACCCTGCAGAGGGTCTCTTCCTCTGTGTGTCTGCCGTGTGCATGCTTCTTCACCCCCAATAAACACCTTCCTTCAGCAGCCGATTCTGTCTGTGGTGCTCGGGAACTCTGCCGCTGCCTCTCGTGCTTCTGTTTTTTGTTTTTTTTTGTTTTTCCAGCCTTTTAATTCTTTAAGAGACAGAGAAAACAAACCCCATCAAGACCCTAGACGGTATCATTTCTAGACTGGGCCAGCCTGGTCTACAGAGTGAGTTCCAGGACAGCCAGGGCTATGTAGACAGACCCTGTCTCAAAAAGCAAAACCACCTTGGTTTGGAGGAGAGAGTCTCACTGATTCAGCCAAGCTGCCTCAGCCCTGGGATCACAGACGGGAGCCACCACACCCAGCCTTGACATGGGTGACAGGGATCTGAACTCAGGTTCTCATATTTCTGTGTCAAGTGTGTACCAAGTGAGCTGTCTCCCCAGCCCCTTAAGCTACATTATGAGACTTGGAGTCTCATATAAAGATATGCAGACAGTGTGTGAAGAAGGAAGACCTCATGGAGGAGGTGGGCTTGGTGCCTGGTTGTGAGGGAGGCCCCGTGCCCTTGGGAAAGACACCAAACACTGCAAGAGAAGGCATGGGTGGTGGTTTGACTAAGGAGGGTTCTGATCGGCTCATATTCTTGAATGCTTAGTCACTGACGGGCAGAACTTTCTGAAAAGATTAGAAGGATCAGGAGGTGTGGTCTTGTTGGAGGAGGTGTGTCAATGGGGGTGGGCTTTGAGGTTACAAAAGCCCTTGGCAGGCCCAGTCTCTCTTCTCTGAATGTGGTTCAGGATGTAGCTCTCAGCTGCTGCTCCAGTACTCTGCCCCGACCATAATGATACGGTCTCAGCCTCTGAAACTGTAAGCAAGCCCCCAATTAAGGGCTTTCTTTTGTGAGAGTTGTCTCGGTCATGGTGTCTCTTCACAGGAACAGAACAGTGTGTTTCCATTTCTAGAGAGCAATCATCCTCTCTCTGTCTCTGGGGATGGAACACAGGGTACAGATTTGCTGGCTAGTTAGACAAGTATTCTGCTATTGAGTAACTCCCTAGTCCCTGTCTTACCCTCTTTATGGGCTTTGATGTCGTAGCTCTTGCTGTTCGGGAGGCTTCTGCCCATTGAAATAGATGTTCTTGTTCTAATCTGGCTGTGGACAAGGACATGCCGTGTGTGTGTGTGTGTGTGTGTGTGTGTGTGTGTGTGTACATGCTTTTAACCCATGGACCTAGGAGGCAGAAGCAGGTGCATTTCTGTGTGTTCAAGGTCAGCTTGGTTTATATAGTGAGCGCCATGGTAGCCAGAACCACACAGTGAGAGTTTTGTCTTACCAAAACAAAACAAAAAGATTTGTTTTTAATGATTTATTTATGTGTAGCTATGTGTGTGTGTGTGTGTGTGTGTGTACACAAGATGGCAGGTGCCTGAAGAAGTCTGAAGAAGGTGTGGGTCCCCTCTGGATAGGGCACTAGGAATTCAACTTGGGTCCTTTTCACCACTGAGCCATCTCTCCAGGTCCCACCCCCACTGTTTTGTTTTTGTTTTTTTTAGCCAGTGTCTCTTTCTTGTATCTCAGCGTGACCTCAGACTATACAACCAAAGACAGCCCTGAACAATTGGTCCTCTAGCTTCTACCTGTCGAGCGCTGGGATTGCAGGCATGCACCGCCATGGCTGGTTTATGTGGTGCTGGACCCAGGGTTTCATGCGTGCTAGGCAACAGCTTTAGCAATCAGCTGCATAGTCGGGCCCTGGACTTGTCTTTTTGATTGCAATCCCACGGGGCCAGGCAGATGCCCTGAGAGATGGTGACTAGGGTCAGTAGAAGCTTTGTGGGTAGCCAAGGTCCCAGGGACCGAGAAGACAAGGTGATAAAACCCTAATGAATTTACCACAGGGTCTCCGGGGTGCCCCGACTCATGGTTCTTTTCCCCCTAGTTTTTCCATGGGATCAACACTCTTGTGCGTGTCACCGTCTGAGTCAGCCCTGCTCACTCTGCTGTTCCCACCATAATGCAGTCAGGCTGTGGCTTTGCTTACATTGCCCCACACCTGAAGTCCTTCCCAAAGCCCTGTGCACAGGGCTGTAGAGGTGGGAGAGCAGGTGCCTGATGTGAGGGGGTGAGACTGGGGGACCCTAGACCAGGCAGGAAGTCCCTGGATTGCTCTTTCTTCCTCCACCGCAGCGAATCATAGCAACGGGGTCGACAAGATGGCTCAGCAGGTAAAGGCGCTTGCTGCCAAGTCTGATGACCTGAGTTCAATCCCTGGAACCCACAGGTGAAAGGAGAGAATCGACTCCTATAAGCTGTCTTCTGACCGTACACATAAGCCAAAGGATGCACAGTTCACACACACACACACACACACACACACACACACACACACACACACACAATGTATTCAACAGGGTGGGGAGTGGGAATATCAAACCAACTAGCTCTTTTGTGTGTTTGTGTATGTGTGTATGCCTACATGCGAAGGCAAGAGGTCCATCTTGGGTCATTTCTCAAGAGCTTTCCACTTTGTTGTTGAGACAGAGTCTCTTACTGGGACCTGGGACTCTCTACTTGGGTGTCCTGGTTATAGAGCGAGCCTCAGCAATTTTCTTGTTTCTGCCCCCTGGTATCGGGATGACAAGCGTGCTTCCCTATGCCTTGCTTTTTACATGGGAGCTGGGGCTTGAACTCAGGCCCTTGCACGTGGGCCACAAGCTCTTTGTTAACGGAGTCACCGCCCAAGCCCCTGCTTATGATCTTTTCTGGAACGGGTTATGTGACGGGTTATTATGTCCCAGATATGTCCTTAGGACCCAACACAATATTTAAAAAACATTTTCCTTTTAATTAAAGTCTATGCCTGGCGTGTGTGTGTGTGTGTGTGTGTGTGTGTGTGTATGTGTGTGTGTGAACATGAAAAACGCGCACCTCCCAGGCGCGTGCTGGGACTAACCTTGAGTCCTCTGCTAGGGCAGTGCGTGCTCTAATCCCTGAGCCCCCTCTCCAGTTCCTGCCAGAATGGAGGCCAGGAGGAAGGGCTGCCCCAGTCCTCCCCACCCCTTGCTTCCCGCTATCTCTTTGTCCTTGTCCAATCCTGTGCCCTACTTGTCCCTACTAGAGTCCTGCCATTGTGTAGTGTCTCTGCTGGATTCCCGGCCTCAGGCAGTCCTCAGATATAAGGACACTCAAGAGCCTGGGACACAGCTCAGTAGGTCGAGTGTTTGCCAACCATGCCTGAAACCTTGGGTTCCACCCCCAGCTCACTAAACTGGGTGTGGTGGTGCAGGAGTTGGGGAGTGGAGGTGGGTCCGACGTTCAAGGTCATGTTTGGCTCCGGGGAGTCGGAACTCTGGCTGGGCTGCTCTGTTCACTGCCTGGAATGTGTACGTAGGTCAAAGAACAACTTGTGGGAGTCAGTGTTCCCCTTCCACCGTGTGGGTCCCAGGGATTGAACTCGGGTCCTCAGACCAGATGGCAAAGACGCTTGTCTGCGGAGCCATTTCGCCAGCCTTCTTATTTTATTTATTTATTTACTTACTTACTTATAGATGGTCTCTTACTGACCTTGGAGCACAGCAGTTCAGCAAGACTGGCCTGGCTGTCTGGCCAGCCTGAGGAGCCTCCTGTCTCTGCCTCCCCAGTGTGTGATGTCATCCACACAGACTGCACCTGACTATTACTTGGGCACCAAGGGTCCGGCTCAGGTCTTCATGCTTGCACTGTGGACGCTCTGCCCACGGAGCTCTCTCCAGGTCCATCCCTTGGGCTCTCGCTGATGGAGGCCAGGACTCCCGCACTAACTAATGCCTAACGGTGTGATTAATGAGTTAGTCCTTCAGTAAGGGGACCCTGGAAGCCGAGCAGAGTGAGTAGAGGCAGTCTGGTGAGGAGCGATGGCTCACATCTTAATCCCAGTGCTTGGGAGACACTGAAACCAGCCTGGTCTGCACATAGCAAGACTCTGCCCCAAAACAAACCAACAAATATTAATTAATTAGTGTGTATATATTAATTAATTGAAGGTCTCGGATGGGAGAATCCCTATTATGGAGGGAACTTGACCCCGAAGCAGAGCCTTCAGGCTGGTACCCTACCTACTCCCAGAATCTCCTGAAGAGTAAGGACTCACTATCCTCCCTTCCTGGGGGTGGCTCTGCTGCACCCCTGCTGGGCTCCCCAATCTGGGTCGGAACGACCAGACAGGATGAGTAAGGGCTGATGTAGGCAGGACGAGTAACCGTTATTCATATCAGTTCACACTGAAGCATGGCCTTGCTGGGGGCCTCGGGGGAGGGGTTGGAGCTGCAGAGGCCAGGGGAGCTGAGGTGGCAGCTATGAGGCAGCTTCTGCTCAGTGGCTGGAAGAGTGGGGTAGCCTGGGGTGAGCTCTGTATGCCAGGAATCTGACGGGAACTCTTGAATTGAGCATGTGAGGACAGGAGCTTCAAGCCTGGAGCCACCCCTTGTCCCTGCATCTGTTCCTTTGTCTGTATGTTTGCAAACCCCACTGATTCCAGCATGGTGGCCTACACCCGTTATCCCAATGCATCAGAGGCTGAGGCAGGAGGATTTCAAGTTCAAGGCCAGTCTAAGCTACAAAGCAAGACCCTGTCTCAAGAAACTAAGAGGCTGGCGATACAGCGCAGCTGGTAATGCCTGTCCAACATGGATGAAGCTTTGGGTTGGATCTTCAGCACTGGGCATAGTGATAAACGCCTATAATCCTCGTACTTGGGAGGTAGAGACCTTGGGACAAAGAGTTCAAAGTCATTCTCAGTTATGTAGGGAGCTAGAGGCCAGCCCTGGCCACATAGGCAGTTAGAGACCAGCCTGGGCTACATGAGACCGTGTCCCAAATAAATAAAGAGAAGGAGGGAAGGAGGGAGGGAGGGAGGGAGAGAGAGAGCACAAATAGGACATACCATGAGAAGGATATTTGTTGTAGGAGTTGAGTAGCCCCTCTTCTGCCAAATCTCTTCTGTCAAATGGTGCCCTTGGTTGCAATCTCTGTCTAAGTATGTTGTCATCTCCTTCAACTGGAGGGTTCTCCACCAGATTAAGTACTAAACCAGTGGGAGAATGAAGTCTCCAGTGGGGGAGGGTCTACGCTTCTCTGTGTGTGTCTCCTCACCTGACCACCCCAGGTTTGCACCCTGACAGCACACTTTCCTGCTGCATAGGGGATGGCTTTCTGTCCACGGAAACACGCCACCCGAAGTGGACACCGAGGAAGAGGCTGTGAGGGAAGAGTCCCATTTCCTGCTTCGGTCCTCCGCGGTCTTCAGCACCAGGCTGCTCTGCCAGTGGTCAAGCCTCTGGCTGGTGGCCAGCCCCTGACTGGACAGGAGGAAATGGAGACCCGAGGAGCAGCACACCGTGTCCTCAAGAGAAGAAATTCCACCGGAAAGGAAACAATAAGCCAAAGAGAGTCATTCTCCGTAGAGAAGAGATCCCAGAGACAGGGAGGACCTTCCTGCCTCTGCAGGACAAACAAGCCCACTGGGGAAGCCCCAGCTACGCACTATCCACCAGGTGTGCAATGGGAGTCTGAGCAGGGCATCAGTTGCTGGGGACGGGTCCTCCGCTTTGGCACCATGGGGAGAAGTCTCTCTTCCCTTGTGTTCTAGCCACAAGGTAGATGAACTCCTAGGAGGAGAGTCAAGATCAGTGGGGCCAGTGAGACGGCTCAGCCAGCAGCTTGCAGCCACACCGGGCGCAACCCCCACAGATAAAACAGATAAATATGCTTTTTAAAAAAAGAGTTCGAATCAGGAGGAGCTGAGCAAGGCCAAGGGCAGACCATGGAGAAGATGAAACTCAGCATCTTCTCCAGAGTTTCAAGTGTGGAAACCAGACTAGTCACAGACCCCAGTACCCAGGTATCTTTTAGAGACTAAGAAGACAGTTCTAGGTTTTAAAGAAATTCAGACAGCTCTATGGGTAGAGGGGGTAGGTGAATAGCAGACTAGCCCAGATACACTATCTTGTCACGAGGGATTTTCCCCCTAAAAATCATTACAGGAACCATCACCCTGGAGAGTCTGCAGGGAACCCCACACCCATAATTATGTTCTATTGAGAGAACCTGCCCCACACCCAATTAACTTATCTGTTAGCAGAACACGCCTCACACTCCAGCTATCCAGGGAACCAGGTGTGGCAACTTGTGACTTCTTGGCCTACCTGTCCGAATGTAACCTCTTGGCCTACGTGATGAACCTGGCCTACGTGACCGGGACCACGCGACGAGATCCCGTGCCCTGCCCACCAAGTCCTCATGCAGGGCCTATATAAGCAGCAACCATGACCCTAATAAACGGGGGCTTTGACAAATCTGCTTGGCCTCCTTCTTCTGTCCTAGCTCATTCCCTTCCAGGTAGTGCCCCTCCGAGACCCTGGAGTAACTGATTGCAGGGTGGGTTACAACCCCTAGACTGAGTAACCCATCCAAACGCAATCGACACTCTCTGGGGAACTAAAAAGGACAACTAACTTCCCTCTTCCCTCTCTTCCCCCCTCCTCTTTCTTTAAGACTAGGTCTAGGATTATAGTCCAGGTAGACCTTGAGCTCTCCCTGGTCTTCCTGTTTCAGCCTCCCCAGGGATGGTATTGCAGGGTTACAGGTATGTCAGCACACCAGCTCTTCCTTCAGGGCTCAGACACAGCTTGCCTTCAGGAACGGTACAGAAGAGCAGGAAGGAGGAAAACCTCAAAACTGAAGAAGCTGTTCGTGGAAGGAACAGAAGAAGTCCACAGGCCTCAGTGTCCCTAGGATTCCCAACCCAGCTTGTCAAGTCCAGCAAGACAGGAAAAGAGGCTTAGGGCCCGGATCAATGGTAGAACCCCTGCCTAGAATCCCCCAGTGAGGGGCTGGGGTGTGCCTCAGTGGTAGAGCACCTGCCTCACATGAATCAGGCCCAGTATGCACAAGCAGGCTGAAGTAAAGCCTGATGCCCAGAGGGAGAAAACTTGGATCCAAAAGTCTTGCATTGGTGTTTGACCCTTTGTTTAGTGTGATCATTTTCTACTCCGCAAACTCACTCACTTTTAAGATCTGGGGGTCCCCACCCCCACATGTCAATACCAACCGTGGCTAAAACATGTGAGCCAATTGCTCTGGCCAAGCCCGGCTTTATTCCCATTATTTATTTCTTCATCACGGTGCTCAGAAGTGGGTGCGGCTGCCTGTCCTGCGCAGAGAGAATCAGATACACAGAGGGTTGATATCTGGCTCTGACCAAAGCTCTTTGAAGAAGCCACAATCTTGAAGATTCCTTAGAATTACTGGAAGTTGGAGATTTCGAAGAGATAAAATGACGCAGCCAGAGAGCAGAGTTATTTGGGGCACTCACAGCTAGGTCTCGACAACCTCTCTATCTGACTTAGTAGCTCCCAAACCCATCTTTCTCCATCCGCCAAGCCCGGAGTTGACAGGCACACAGGTCCGAGCCTGGCTCTTCGGGTGAGCGCTGAAATTTCAAACTCAGGCCCTCACCCTTGCGCAGCAAGCACTATTACTCACTGAGCCAGCTCCCCAGCCTCCTCCTCTTCTTTTTTGAGACAGGGTCTCTCACTGAACTGGGGACTTGCTGATTCGACTGGGCTGGCTGGCCAGTATGCTCCCAGGACCTATCTGTCTGCCCCCTCCGCGGTGGGAATTTCAGGCGTGTGTTATTAAGCCTGCGCAGAGCTTCGTACAGCAGTGAGCTTTGTAGAGACTGAGTCGTTTCCCCAGAGCCTTTACCAAGAGTTTTTGCGATATCTGGAGCCACGAGCACCAGCCTTTGAAGATTCTCATCAGAATTCTAGGACGCTGGTGTTTGAGTTTTAATGGTTTTCATCAGCTGTCTAGGTGTATCTAGGATGGTGATGACGGCAAAACGGCTCCTTGCTGCCCCGAGGCAGGTGTTGAAGTCAGAGTCGTCTGTCACACCGGAGGCCCAGGAGCCAGGTTCAGTACAGACCTCAAGGGACTGGAAAGAATTCAGTCAGTCTCATAGGAATGTCACAGCTGGGGACGTGCTGGGAAGTAGGCCTGGGCCAACACAGCACATTAACGGGATGTCATCTGTAAAATTCTCCTTTGCCGTGGGGCCCAGAAAGAGCGAGCAAGTTTGAGTCTGTGGAGGGAGAAAGGATAGGCAGGTATTGCTTTCAGGTTTTCAAAAGTTGTTACTCTTTTTCTTTTTAATATTTATTTGTTTGTGTCAGTGTGTGTTTGGCACACATGTGTGCATAAGTGTGTAAATCCCAGAGGTAGACACTGGGTATCTCCTCTATCACTCAACACCTTAACTTTACTTAGTGTATTTATACTTAGCATATTTACAATTTCATATTGAATTTTAGTGTGTGCGCGTGTGTGCGCGTGTGTGTCCTGTGCACTCCTGTATGTATATGTGTTAGAGGTTGGTATCAGATGTCTTCTTCTTTTTTTGGGAGGTGGGGGGTTTGAGACAAGGTTTCTCTGTTGCTTTGGTACCTGTCCTGGCTCTTGTAGACCAGGCTGGCTTTGAACTCACAGAGATCCGCCTGCCTCTGCCTCCTCAGAGCTAAGGTTGTAGGCTTCCATATACGACTGAACATGGCCTTTACGTTGGTACTGGGAATTGAACTCAGGCCCTCACGCATTTCAGTGACTGCCCCCC
>NW_026068163.1:1156337-1208365 GCF_014885135.2 Alexandromys fortis
GTTGCCCCCCCCCCCCCCCCCCCCGTCTACCTTACTCCCCATGCTTGCCAGCCCCCAAGCAGGAATTTTAAAGGGGAAGAGGCTTTTAGGGGAGTCTACAACAGATGCCTCTTAAAATGGGGAGTCCAGCAAGGAATATATGGGGTTTGGAGCAAGCAAGAAAAAGTTCACAGACTTGAGTGTGGCACAGGAAGATTAGAAGTGGAATAGGAGGGCCTGGAGATGGGATGTTGGGAGCCCTGCTGGGGCAATGGCACACACGGGAGCCTGGTGGAGCCCTCTGTTCCCTGCCTCTCACTCACCTGCCCCGACCTGCTGAATGAGTCAGCACCCGGTGCTTCCTCCCTGCAGTGCCAGGGCCGCTGATGAGGCCCCCGTTATTCACAGGCTGAACCTCGACTCCCAGGGTGCAGCCTGGCCTGCCAGCTCACTATTCCCTTGTTGCTGGCCCCAGACCCAGACAGCCCCGGGTTTGCCCAGGGCAGGCCCTGCAGACAGAGCCCTCAGTGGGCAAGAGCTAACCCCCTGAAAGGACTGGGTTGTCTCAGGAAGCTCAGGGGGGTAACCGTGTTTCCACCGCCTAGCTACCTCCTTCAGTGATCCCCAAGGGGATTGCAGGAACCAGTCAAAGCAGGCTTTGAGGTTCGGGAAACATGGACTCTTCCCTCCTGTTCTGAGTCCTGCTTTAAACACACACACACACACACACACACACACACACACACACACACACACGATCCATTCATTATTGTTTATGCGTTGTAGAAAATGTTCTTCATTTTAATTTAATGTTATTTACATGTGTGTGGGTGTTTTGCCTGCGTGTCTGCCTAAATGCTACATGTGCGCAGTGCCTACAGAAGAAGGCACTGGATCCCCTGGAAGTGGAGGTACTGACACTTGTCAGCTGCCATGTGGGGACTGGGACTCAAACCCAGGACCTCTGGAAGAGCATTCAATGCTCTTAATCACTGAGCCATCCCTCCAGTCCCTGCTGGCATTTTCGTTTTTGAGACAAGGTCTTACAGAATCCAAAAATGGCCTTTAGTTCACTATATTCAAGATGACCTTGAACATGTGACGCTCCATCTCTCCACGTGCTGAGGTTACATACAGGCTTGTCTCGTGCAGGACGGGAGATGGAATCCAGGGATTCACGCATTCTAGGCCAACACTCTACCAACTGAGCCACATCCCCTGATGCACCTCTGACTTGGTGGTGATGGTGTGTGTGTGAGTGTGTGTGCACGCGTGTGTGAGTTTCATCATGATATTTTCACGTTTGTGTATCATGTGCTTTGGTCCCTATCACTCTCTCCTCTTACCCCCCACACTGACCCCCCTCCTTTTCCAAACAGCCCCTCTTCTGTTGTCATGTGATCTAAAAAGCACCTGGGTTCCACATCTGTGAAAAACCACAGAGCCTTTATCTTCCTGAGTCTGGCTTATTTCACTCAACACGATGATCTCTAGCCCCGCTCATATTCCTGAAAAATGGCACAATTTTACTCTGTCATTTGTCTTTTGAGGACGAGGGCTTGCTATGTAGCACAGGCTGGCCTTGAACCCATGATCCTCCTGCCTAGTCTGCTAAAAGCTGGGATGACAGGAATGCAGCACCACACCTGACTTATTTTTCCTTCTTAGAGAATTTATTCATTACACTAGTGCATGCATTGTGGGGGAGCACACCTGTGGGGGCCAGCGCACAACTTTTGGGGAGTTGGTTCTTTCCTTCCACCATGTGGGTCCCAGGGATCGAACTCGGTAGGTGAGCCTTGGCAGCAAGCCTCTTCACCACTGAGCCAAATGTTGGCCCTCTTCATGTCTTTATAAAACTCCACTGTGTGGACATAATGAGTTCTGTTGTAGACTAGCACATGCTTCTCTTATCTCTGAACTTGTTACCGATGGTGATGTCAAAGTACTTCAGTTCCCAGCCGTTATTTCTTCAGGAAATGGCGTGCCAAACATTGTTTTGCTCTTGTCTGGTGTTGGAATAGGCTCACGAATTGGCTGGGGGGGGGGGGGGGGGGGGGGGGGGGGGGGGGGGGGGGGGGGGGGGGGGGGAGGAGATGAGTGTGGAGATGGGAGGCAGGGCTTGAGCGTAGATAGAAAGCTCTGGAAACTCCCAGTTACTCTTTCTGAGAATCCCAAGGGGCTTGCAGGCAAGAGGTTATGTTGTGTCTAGAACGCCTGACTGCCTTTCCGGGCTGATTCAGGGCCAGGGTCAGCGACCCCCGCAGCAGGTGGAAGTTGGTAAGAATTTGGCTGGGCAGAGCTTTCCTATCCTGCAGAGACAATTCCAGTAGCTGTAGAGATTATTTGTGTGTATGTGATGAGCAACTGCTGGGTCTGTGTCCTCTGTTTTTGTTTTTAGGAGACAGGATCTGACTTCATACCCCGGCCTGGCCTATAACTCATGATCTCCTGCCTCAGCCTCCTGAGTGCTGGGATTACTTGTAGATTTGTAGCATCCTTTGAATGTGATGAGTTTATTTTGAATAAATATGGTGTTGGTACTGGTGACGATGATGTAGTACTAGGGGTTAAACCTAAGGCCCCCACAGGCTACAAAAGCACTCATATTATTGTATGTGAGCGGGGGAATGCGTGTTCCTTGCACATCTGAGATCAGATGAAAACTTCAGGGAGTCAATTCTCTCCTTCCACTGTGGGCTTCAGGGATGGAACTAGGGCCACCAGGCTTACAGGGTGTCTCAGTTAGGGTTTTATTGCTGTGACGAGACACCATGACCACGGCAACTCTTATCAAGGAGAACATTTCACTGGGGCTGGCTTACAGCTCAGAGGTTTAGTCCATTATGGTCACGGGTGGAAAGTATGGCGGCATGCGGGCAGACATGGTGCTGGAGAAGGAGCTGAGAGTCCAACATCTTGATCTGCAGACGGCAGGAGACTGCGAGCTACACTCGCTTGAGCTTGAGCATATGAGACCTCAAAGCCCGCCTCCTCCACAGTGGCAAACTTCCTCCAACAAGGCCACGCCTCTTCAGCGTGCCGCTCCCTATGGGCCAAGCATTCAAACACACGAGTTCATGGGGGGCCATTCCTGTTTAAACCACCACACAGGGCACGCACTTTTGCCAGCTGAGCCCACTTGCCCGCCCCCATGTTGACATATCGTTTGCTTTTTCCCAGAGTCTCATGATGTGTCTGACAGTGTTGACTTTACCAACGTAGCACGCCAGACAAAAGCAACTTAGGGGGGTGACTTTTATTTTAACTCACGCTGCAGAGAGAGGCCAGTCCACCATGGCGGGGGAAGGCAGGGCAGCCAGAGCATGAGGCCAGCCAATCACAGTCCATCTGAATACAGCCGCTGAGAAAGAGGGGACAGGAAGTGGGGCTGGGTTAGAAAACATCAAGCCCCGCCCCCAGTGGTGTTCTCCCCCCCCCCCCCAGCTAGGCTCCACCTCCTGAAGGTTCTGCCCCCAAACAGCGCTACCACCTGGGCACATGAGCCTATGGGGGGCATTTTCTCATCGAAACCCCCCAAGAGGTCTAGGTGAGACGGAGGTGGGAAGACCCACTTCACTGTGGATGGTACCAAGTCCTGAGCAAGGGGCATGGAATGTACAAAAAGGGCGAATAACTCAGGGTGCAACGCCACCAGCTGCCTGAAGCTTCCTCCACCATGATGTCCCTACCACAGTGAACTGGACCCCGAAACTGTGAGCCAAAATGAGCCCTTCCTCTTTGGTCAGGTACTTATTGTATTTATTTTACTACATTTTATTTTTATGTGAGTGTGTGTGTGTGTGCATATGTGTGCCTATTTGTGCCATGATGCATGTATGGAGGTCAAATGACAGCTTCCTACCATGTGGGTACCAGGGATCAAACTCAGGTCATCAGCCTGGGTGGCAAGTGCTTTTACTGCTCAGCCATCTTGCTGGCCCGTGGCCGGGTGTTTTGTTGCAGCAATATGATAAGTAATTACTGCTTACGGTGGGCAAGACGGGAAGGCGGCGCGTGTGGAGGGCCCTGCTCAAGATGGGAAGGCGCGTAGGGAGGAATCCGTCTTGTCCAAACCCAGTATTCAGCCTTGGTAGCTAGATTTGGCAGCTGTGGTCCTCAGCTGAGGATGAAATGGTAGGAAATGAGCTTTACAGGGGAAATTCCAGTCTTGATTATCTGAAGAGGCGAGATCTGGCATGGGGCCCCGACTGGGAGCATCCTGATAGTCCAAGTTGCTTTTCTGTGGCTATGATAAAATATATTTACAGAAGGCAACTTCAGGGCAGAGAACTTTAAAAAGCTGGTCGCATCTCAGCTGCGATCAAGAGTAGAGAAATGAATGCCTGCATGCTTACAGCCCATGAGCCCCGCCTAGGGAATGGTGCTGCCCGTGGTGGGCTAGGTCTCCCACACCAATTACCTTAGTCAAGACAGTTCCCCACAGGCACACCCACGGGCCAGCCTGATCTAGACAATCCCTTGCGAGACTCTCATTGTTAATCCCAACACTGAGAATAAGGCCACTATCAGAATTTGAGCCAAATTTGAAACAAATTTGATTTTTTATTGAGGTTCATCCAAGAAGTGACCAGCAACTGCTTTCTAAGTCGGGTTAAAGGTAGCAGCCCCAAATCCACCTCTTGGACCCCTTTTAAGGAGTAAAATCACGAGTAGCTCTACAGAAGGCAGACAGCGGGGCAATAAGGAAATATGAAAAAAAAACTTTAAAAAAATAAAACATAATGTGGTCTCCCTCTCTGTGATTAGGGAGGGGTCACGGACGGCCAGGGAGGGTAAGGGAATTCTCAAAAACAAATCAAAGTCATGGGTCAGCTTCCAGAAAACAGAACAACTCAGCGTTCTAAGTAAACAGAAACTTATTTTAAAAAATACAGCAAAATGGTTCCTGCCTTCAAAATGGAGTCAGGCAGGCTCCTCATCATCCAAGTGTTTCCAGGATGTGTCAGACTGACAGAACTAACCACCACATCCTCTCCCCTACGCTCCTGGCCCCACGCACAGTCCCATGTGTGGCTCTCCGTCCTACCCTCTCCTCTGGGCGCCTCACATACACTTGGTGCTTGCGGGGGGCCAAACAAGGCCTGAGAGAGACTGTAGTTATAAACAAAGGTGAGCCTCCATGTGGATGCTGGGAATCAAACCTGGGTCCTTTGGAAGGGAAACAGGTGCTCTTAACCCCTGAGCCATGTCTCCAATGCCCACCTTAGTGTTTTGAGGCAGGGTTTCTCACTGAACCTGGCACTCACTAACTTGGCTAGATGAGGCCGGCCAGTGAGCTGCCAGGAGCTGCTTGTTTCTGGACAGGACTGATGGGTGCTCTGCCTTGCCTGGCTTTTACTTGGGTTCTGGGATTCGAACCAATGTCTTCCCGTTTCTGCAGAAAGCGCTTTAACAAATGGAGCCGCCTCCCTAGCTCCTTTTTTTTTTTTTTCATTCTGAAACAAGGGCTCACTGGGTAGACCGGGCTGGCCTTGACATTGCAGCTATCCTCCTGCCTCTGTCTCCTGGACGGTGGGATTAGAAACATGGACCGCCACGACTGGCTGGTCAACATTTCCCTTCTCCAGAACTGTCACACCTAACATACTGACGTAACCTGACATCACCTGCATAAAATTTCCCTCTGCCTTGATTGGCAGCTTTTCTTTGTCTACAAAGAAAGGTATTTTTCTTCCAATTCAGAAAATAAAAGCCGATGGCTGGACAGGGACTGGTGGGGCTTGAAGAGACACGCCCCCAGCCTTATGTATTGTAGCTCATATACTGATGTTTGGAAAGGAGGCCTAGATGTAATATTAGGAAGTAATATTAGACAAAGTCCTGAGGGTGGGGCCCCTGTCTGCTTCTTCGAAGACGAGAGACATGACACGGGCTTGTTCGGTTTCATAAGGTGACCTCTGTCATGTTCATGTAGCAAGACACTATCTGATGTCGGCGCCACGTCCTTGAACTTCCTGGAACGGTGAGCTGAGACAACTCAGTATTTTGCTGCTGCTCTGTGAGACAGGGTCTCTGTCTGTAGCTGCCTTGGAACTCAGTAAGTAGAGCCCAGTTGACCTCAAACTCTTAGAGTCCTCTGCCTCAGTCTCCTAAGAGCTGGGATTACAAGTGCAAGGCACTACCTTCAGTCAAACTCACTATTTACAAATAATGGCCAGTCTCAGGCATGTTGTTATAGCAACAGAAAACATAGCTGACTGCATGGCTTTGTCTTGTAGACACAAACATCTTCTCATCTCAGATAGAGAGAGTCCCAGCAAGCCAAGTAAAGGAATCTGCCCGAGTCCAGCTTGGTGAACCAGTGAATTTATTGGGGTAACTTTCAGGGGCATGGGTGACTCACGGGTGGCTAAATCCCTGGAAAGTCCCCTAAGTGTCTTACAAACAACCATAGCGTGGAAGTGTCCCACCCCAGGCCATTGTCTACTGTGCAGAGAACAGGGACTGGAATGTCCAGGAGGGGAGGGGCCTCATCTCCTGATCTCACGAGATCATCATGATGCCTCTGCTTTATTATGGCCGAGGTCATGTTCAACCTGGAGACAAGAGCTATGCTATCCAGATCAAGGCCTCTGCAGAGGCGAGGCAGCCAGAGTGTGTGGGTTTGTATTCGAACTAGTCCAGGGCAAGATGCAAGGTGCAAGCATGCTAACTCTGATTCCTGCCCTGGACAGACTGCATGGTTGGTTCCAAAGCCCAAATACAGGGAAAGGGAACTCACCCCAAACCAATTTTCTGTGGGATTCCTGCTTGGGAAGCTGAACTCCAGCCCAGGAAAGGCCCTGCTGACCATAAAACACCAGGGAGCCAGGAGGAAGGGCGTGGGGCTGAGGATGCCTCATTTGGCGAAGTGTTTCCCTTACAAGTATGAGGACCTGGCTGCAGAGCCCCAGAACCTGTATAAAAACCGGGTGGTGGTGGCGCACGCCTTTAATCCCAGCACTCGGGAGGCAGAGGCAGGCGGATCTCTGTGAGTTCGAGACCAGCCTGGTCTGCAGAGCTAGTTCCAGGACAGGCTCCAAAGCCACAGAGAAACCCTGTCTCGGGAAAAAAAAAAAAACCCAGGCACGGGTGGTGCATATTTGGAATCCCAATCCTGTGCAGGCAGAGACAGGAGCATCCCTGGGTCTGGCTGGCCAGCTAGTCCGGCTGATTGTTGAGCTCCAGGCCAAGGGGAGATCTTGTCTCAGAGAAGGCGAATGGTGTTCCTGAGGATGTCGTCCTCTGACCTCCACATACACACACGGTCATCCATGCATGTGTGAATGTGCACAGGCACACGTGTTCAAGCGATGACAGCGGAATGCAGCTGGAGAGATGGCCTAGCAGTTAAGAGGACCGGGGTTCAGTTCCCAGCACTGACATCAGGTGACTCACACCAGGTGATGGGAAGTCCGGCCTCAGGAGATCCAGTGATCTCTCCTGGCCTCCACCGCACTGCACATGCAAACACCCCTCCCCTAACAAACACAGAAGAGGGATCATTTGAAAAAGAATAAATCTTCAAAGGAAACAAAGCCGGTAAACAACAACACATAAGCCCCAAAACGGCAGGTCCTCTTGTCTATTCAGGTGGAGGGGCAGAGAACAACCTGAAACCTCAGGCTGGCTTGAAGGCAGATCCCCTTCCCCATCATCTGCTGTCCTCCCCACCCATCAACTCCCGTGTCTCCCCAGATGAAGTGAATTCACACGTCAGAGCAGAGGAATATGGGGGGAGCTGGAATGCCGTCCCAGGAGGAGTTGGGAACACACACACGCGCCGCGCGCACACATACACACACACACAGAGAGGGAGAGAGAGAGAGAGAGAGAGAGAGAGAGAGAGAGAGAGAGAGAGAGAGAGAGCGCACGCGATTAGCCAGGTCAGATATGGGATACTGGGCTATGGCTTTGCTTCTTGGGGATCTCCAGTGTAGCTTTCCCTTGTCTGGGTGTGGTAACAGAGCCCTGGAGGGCTCTGGTCTCTGCCTGGCTCCTGGTGATTCTGCATATGTTACATAATTCCGTACTCTCACCCTTCTCCTCGTGGAAGTGAGCGTGGCAGTAAGGCCGGCCTTGTAGAACCGGGAAGGAGAGAATTGAGATAACAGTCAGTAGAAAGGGGCCTGGCTTAGACTTGCTGCCCCTAGATACCATTGTCTGTCCAGCATCCATCCATCCATCCACCCATCCAACCATCCATCCACCCACCCATCCATCCACCCACCCATCATCCATAAATCCATCCATCCATCCATCCATCCATCCATCCATCCATCCACCCATCCATCCATCCATCCACCCATCCATCCATCCATCCACCCACCCATCCATCCATAAATCCATCCATCCATCCATCCATCCATAAATCCATCCATCCATCCATCCATAAATCCATCCATCCATCCAATATATATTCTATGAATATCTCGGGAACCATTCTTTTTACATTTTAACCTGCTTTAATTACTCTGAGTGTGTGTATGTGTGCGTGCACACGAGGAAGATGTCTGCATCCTGCTCCACCACTCTCTGTCTCATCCTTTGAGATGCCATCTCTCACTGTCCCTGGAACTAGGCAGGAATCCCCAGCGATCCCTTTTGTCTCTGCCTCCCCACCTCCACAGCACTGGGGTTCCAGGCTTGTGTGTATGCCTGACCTTTTAGGTAGGTGCTTGGGAATCTAACTCAAGCCTTAAAGCTTGTGCCCCATGTTTCTCTTACCCACTGCACCATCTTCTCAGCCTCTCAGGAGTTATTCTAAGGAGTTACCATCTCTGAATGAGTAAACAAAGTTCACTGGAGTGGTGAGGCAGAGCTACCATCCAGACATTCAGGAGGCAGCGGCTGGAAGATCTTGAGCTTGAGTCTAGCTCAGGCTGCACAGCAAGGCGCTGTTTCATAAAGCCAGAAGGAACAGCTGTGGTGGCTCCTGCTTACAACCCCAGTATGTGGGAAGCTGAGACAGGGGGATTACAGCAACTTTGAAGCCAGCCTGGGCTACAGAATGAGACTCTGCCTCAGGAACCAATGACAACGAACCAAAAAACCAAACCACCCCACAAAACAAAACAAGGCAGGGCAGGGCAGAGCTGTGTCCCAGTTGGTTCTGTGTTTGCCTAGCGTGACCCCAGGCACCACACAAACTGTCTATTGGTGGTGCACCCCCATAATCCCAACAATTGGGAGGCAGAGGCAGGGGGATCAGAAGTTCAAGGTCATCCTTAGCTACAGAGCGAGTTTGGCATCAGCCTTAACAATCTGAAATTGTTTCAAAAATAAGTAAAACCCTCAGGAGAAAGCTCTCCCGGGTGAGCTTGCCCTCTTTCGTCCCCAGACCCGAGCTACCTCACTGTCACTCATGCTGACCTCCTAAGGCAAAGGGAGCCCTGTCCTCAGCCCCAGGGCCTCACCCCAGCTGCAGAGCTGCCAGGAACTCCTCAGATCGGGTTCCACAGCTAGGTTGCCACAAACGCCTGATGTGTTTCCTCTGCCTGCAGATCTCCGCAGAGTACCTGCGCTCCGCTGAGTCAGACTCCTTATCCTGCTCTGTACAGAAGCCTGGCCACGCCAGACAGGCCTGGGAATGCCAGCGAGGGCCAGGGTAGAGGGAGATGGCCTGTGTGTGTGTGGCCTTCACCTTGAATGACCACGCCACAGCCATGGTCTCTCTCTCTCTCTCTCTCTCTCTCTCTCTCTCTCTCTCTCTCTCTCTCTCTCTCTCAGAACGCTGTTATCTTCCTCAATCCTTTCCTCCGTCCCTTTTTTTTTTCTCTTCTCCTATTCACGTGTGTTCTTTGTTTGAGAGAGCCTTGCTCTATAGCTCAGGCTGCCCCTTAAACTCCATACCCCCCCAGCCTCCACCTCCTAGGTGCTGGGATACAGGCGTGGCCCACAGTCTTAGCTGGGGATGCCCCCCACCTCACCCACCCACCCCACATAGTTCATCGAACCATCCCTGCGACTCTGGAGAAAACAGACACTGTTACTTCTGAACATGCAAAGATGTCTTCAGAATTGGCCCCTGAGAAAAGTCAAGCCTGACGAACTCCCTTCCCATCTCCTCAGTACAGGCAGGAAGCTGGGATCATCTGTCTAGCGTGTTCCAGGCCTGGGATGAGTCCCTCCACCCCCATCTCCTTCTATGTCTCTCCTGCTCTCTCTGGGACCCAGCCTCTCCCTGTAAGGAGGCTTTTTCACTGGAGCCGTGGGCGGCAGAGGTGGCCCCCGGCACTGGAGTGCACAACAGGATAAAGGGAGGGAGGGAGGGAGGGAGGAGGCTCGTGGCCACACGGCTTGCAGCACGAGCCCCTCGTGGGTCTGACCACAGAGGCAGGCGCTCCGCCTTGGGGTTTGAAGCTGGGAACTGGTTGTCCTCGCTGTAATCTTGGCTCACATGGACCGAGGCCGACTCCTGTCGCCAGGCCCCCTCAGCTTGCTGCTGAGTCACGTTCCCCGGGGTTCGCCCAGGCGCCCAGGTCCGGGCTTAGTCATCGGAGAATGAGTTGCAGAATTCTTCTGTAGGCTGTCACGGCGCAGTGAGGCCTTGTTCCCGAGCCAGGCCATTTGCAGCATTCCCCGCTAGGCTGTCTGTCTGTCTTTCTCCTTGGTGGGGGTCCTGGCTGGGAGAACAAGCCCATAGAGAGCCCCAGGTGGGAAATGTCTCAGAACCATCTTCCTACGCCTCCAGGTCAGACTTCCTCAAGGCCCCAGTCCTTCTTTGTTCACTCTATCTTCCTGACTGTGGGTGGGCGTTCCTGCACACGTGTGTGCCAGCGTGAGGTAGCGGAGACCAGAGGACAGCCGTGGCTGTCAGTCCTCAGGCACCATTCACCTTGGATTTCTGAGACAAGGTCTCCCATTGGCCTAAGACTCCAGAGATTCACCTCTCTAGAGCTAGGGCTGTAAGTGCTACCACGCCTCTCTTCAAAAAGATTACTTATCTAGGGTATGGGGATGTGTGCGTGCGTGCCATGTCCACGCGTGGCGGTCAGAGGACAGCCTGAGGGAGGCACTGCTCTCCCTTGCGCCCTGTGGGTTTCAGAGATTGAACTCAGGTCAATCTTGGCAGCAAACACCTTTACCTGCTGGACCATCTTGCTGGCTCAAGAAGGGTTAGCTCAGAAGTGGTTCCATTTGTCCTGCAGAAGCCGGGCTGAAAGGAGACCGGATCACGGGTGTCATTGTGTTGGTTGCTGTGGCTTCTGCAATGTCCCCAAGGAATCAGTGTGGCCACCCTGGGAGTGACCACCAGGCAGACATGACAATCTAACCCTTTCTGCTCCTTAGGTCCTGGTGCCTTGGTTTGAATCTGAAATGTCTCCTACTGTCAGGTTTAGAGATTTTATTTATTTTCAATTTTGTGTATATGTGTGTGTGTGTTTAGACATGCACACTTGTATGCAGTACCCGCAGAAGCCAAAAGAGTGTGCCAGATCCCCTGGACCTAGAGTTAAGGGAAGTTATGAGCTGGCAGATACTGGGAACTGAATTCAGGTCCCTTGCAAGAGCACTGCATGCTCGTAACTGCTGAGCCATCTCTCCAGCTCCAGGCTTGTGTCCTTAGCTTGTGGTACTATTCTGAAGGTTATGGGGATCTTTAGGAGCTGGAGCCTGGCTGGTGAAGTATGCCATCAGGGGTGGACTTTGGAAAGTAGTACCTGCCTCTGGCCCCAGTATGTACTTCTTTCTGGTCCTCTATGACACAAGGAGTTTCCTCACACACTCCCATTGCCGTGGCAGACTGAGACCCTCTGAAACCACGAGCGGATATGCACTGATCCTCCCTGTTTCTGCAGGGCTACCGTGTGTGTATATGTGGGGTGCGTGTATACACGTAAGCCAGAAGTCAGCGTTGGGCGTGTTTCTCAATGGCTCTCACACTTGTGCACACACACACACACACACACACACACTTGATTTTGTTATTTTGTGTTTGTGCGGGGGTGGGGTGTGGATACAGACGCCATGTTGGGCGTGTGAAAGCCAGAGGACACTTGCAGGACCTTTCCTTCTGCCGTGTGGATCCCGAGGGATCAAACTCAGGCCACCAGGCTTTGTGACAGGCACCCTTACCTATTGAGCTAGCTTGTCACCATATTTGAGAGAGGGTCTCTCATTTAGCTGGAAGCTCCCTGCTTCCGCTGGGCTTGCCAATCTGCCTGTCTCTTACTCCCCAGCGCTCAGGATTCTAGACATGCCTCAGCAATCCAGGGTTCTGGAGGGTGCGGGGATCTGAACTCAGCCCCTCCTGTTTGGCAAACGCGTCACTCACAGAACCATCTCCCCAGCCCTTGTGAGGTGAAAAGGGAATGTCAGTTGAGCCACAGTCTCCATCAGGCTGGCCTGTGGAGCGTTTTCTTGATTGACAATTGATGCAGGAGGCCCTGGCCCACTATGGGTGGTACCCGCTGTGGGCAGATGTGCCTGAGTTGCCTAAAAAAGTAAGCTGAGGGCCCGGAAAGGTGGCTTAGTGGTGAAGAACGTTGCTTTCCCAGAGGACCCAGCTTCAGTTCCTAGCACCCACATGCCAGCTCACAAGCATCTGTGACTCTAGTCCCGGGGCATCTGACTTTCCAGCCTCCGAGGGCACTGCACACATGTGCTGCACAGACTTACCTGTAAGACAAATTTCCACACACATAAAATTAAAAAAAATGTGTGTTTAAAAAAAGCAAACCAAGCAAGTCAGTAAGCAGCACTCCTCCGTGGTCTCTGCATCAGCTCCTGCCATCAGGTTCCTGCCTTGGCTTCCCCGGCTGGAGGCTGAAATAAACCCTTTCCTCCCCAAACTGCTTTTGGCCATGGGGTCTCAGAGGCATGCAGAACAAACAAGGCCAGCCAAGTAATTACTACAGAAACGGTAGAGAACTTTATTGAGAAACGGGAGGCACAGCACATGCAATGGTAAGGCTCCTCAGCATAGGCACTTGGTCCCCTGGCAATGGAGAAGTGGGCAAGACTGACTCTCAGGCTTTGTCTTCAGCCCACTCTCTCCTGGCCCCTAAGATAACCAGCTACAACTTCCTCTGGAGACATGCTGGTCTTCCCAAAGTTCCGGCTTCTTCTGGTCCCCTTCCCTGCACAGGCCCACCTTCTATTTGGTCACCAAGATACCTCACTGGGCACATCAGGAGAGGAACACCTGACGTCAGTGAATGGTCTCTGATCCTCCAATCCAGGTGTCTGGAAGTCCCTGAAGAGCTAATCTTTCTCCTTCCCTGATGCATTTTAATAAATTAAGTCCCCGAGTCAGCTGGCTGGGCTGATCCTGGTACCTTCTGTCCAGCCCACTTCTTAAGAGCTTCCAGGTCCTTGGGCAGCTTTGCCCCGGCTAGGGTAAGGCGGCTTTCTCCCCATTTCACAGGTCTGCACCCCTTCTCCAATTCCCCAGTCAGAGGACTGTATCCACCCTCAACGTCACTGCCAGCGAGAGATGGCCAGGCACCTTCACCCTGGCTCCCCTCAACCCAGCTCTGCCTAGCTCAGATTCACCAACATCACCCGTTTCCTTAAAAACATGTTCCCTCAGAACTGTGCCCATAGGAATGAAGGAAAGGGCACCACTTTACAGATCGGTCTACAGCAAAAGATCACCGTCTTGCCCCGCCTCCCACATCCTATTCTTTCCAGACTATACAAAGGTAGGCCACACATGCAATTAAAAAAAAAAAAACCTTCCCAAAATGTCAACAGTAATTGGTCCTCAGTCAGAACAGCCAATTCCCCGCTAGCTTTGAGAATGGCCCTGACTGTCAGCCAACTGGGCCATTGGTCCCTTGCGTGTCTGTGGTCACTTGTGTGTTTTGCTGAGTGGCTTGTTTATTTAACTTCTGAAAACTAAACAAATATCATCCCTAGGAGAATGTTCACAGTGTAGCCTTAGCCAGACTTTCTTTTTTTTTTTTTTAGATTTATTTATTATGTATACAACATACGCCTTGATGTATGCCTGCACGCCAGAGGATGGCGCCAGACCTCATTACAGATGGTTGTGAGCCACCATGTGGTTGCTGGGAATTGAACTCAGGATCTCTGGGAGAGCAGCCAGTGCTCTTAACCTCTGAGCCATCTCTCCAGCCCCCTTAGCCAGACTTCCTTAGGTACATTATTTTCCTAAACATTTATATTTAATATCTATGTGTGTGGCTGTGTGTATGTAAGTGCAGGTGTCCTTGGAGGCCAGAAGATGGCACTAGATCTCCTGGAGCTGGAGTTAAAGGCTGTTGTAAGCCACCTGATCTGGGTGCTGGGAATTGAACCCAGGTAGTCTGTGAGAGCGGCAAGCGCTCTTAACCACTGAGCTACCTCTCCAGCCCTTATTTTGAGACCAAGTCTCACCTGTAGCTCAGGCTGGCATGTTTCCGCCTTCCCAGCGTTGGGGTTAAGGTCTGTGCCATCACGCCCAGCTCTTGGGCCCGCATGTCACAATTCTCCCATTCGGTCCTACTCTGGTGAAGGACTGCAGAGTCATATGAATATAACAGTTTTTCTGTTGCCTTGTCTCCCTTCCTCAAACAACATCCACTTGTCCCCAATCCATATACAACCTGGACCGTTCCAATCAGGAAAAGAATAACTGATCAAGTTGTTGCTACGCGGTTAAGGTATTGATTAAACACAAAGAACAATTCTGAGTCTGGGTGGGATGGGCTAGGATGCCCAGGTCAGTTAAGGTGTGGATTTCAACTTCCAGGTGATGCTCAAGGCCATCCCTCTCACCACCCGCCAGATCCTAGTGTGGGTGCCTCCCACCCCTACCTGTTTATGAGTTTAGCATTTCCCTTCAACTTCCGAGGTCCCAGAGAAGCCTTTGGTTCTGTCTCTTGAGCATTTGTGGGATTCTCTTTCAGAACCAGGCTGCCTCTCCCTTCTCCTGCTACTGGGCATTGAATCCAGGACCACATGCATTCTAGACAAACCTCTACCACTGAGCCACACCCCAGCCCCTCACTGGGGGATTCTAGACAAACCTCTACCACTGAGCCACACCCCAGCCCCTCACTGGGGGATTCTAGGCAAGCTTTCTATTCCCGAGCTCCAGCCCAAGTCCTTTTTTTACTTTTTATTCTGAAACATGGTCTTGCCAAGTGACCGAGGCAGGACTTCAATCGGCTATCCTTCAGCCTCAGCCTCCCTGCTTGCTGGGACGGCAGCCTGCACTACCAGGCCGGGTTCGTTTCTGAATTAGCCTCCTGCTCCAGGTTCCCGCGCACCTCTGCAGCGCTGCGCTACTCAAAACGGCACAGGAGCCCCTCCCTCACTCCTCCTTCTCCTAAAAGAGGTGGAACATTCTCTCTCGTCCCTCCCTCGCTCTTCCCTCTCCTAACAAACCGGACAACCCCAGTCCTCTATTTTTGAAGTCTTGCCTTAGGAGGTGCAACAGTGCCCCCTACTGGAGACTTCCCATCAGCCAAGATTTCTGCAGTCTGACATACAGAAACCTTGGTGTCAGAAAAGTCTGATCCCCTCTCTACACGTTAACTCACTTCACAGACGGTTATTGAGACTTGCGTTGGCTATCCCGCTATCTCAGGACAACACACACACACTCTCCGGGCCTTCACACAACTCCTCCAATCTCACTTCGTTCTGTAGCCCCAGCATTCGGTCAGGATTGGCCGGGAGAACTCAGCAAGACTTCCCAAAAGGAACTTCATAGCCACCCTGTCAAGCTGTGGGGACCACCCGGCCACAAAATAACAAACCTCCGGCCTCGTCCTAAGCGCGAGAGTTACCGGAGTGCACTACCACATCTGGCCCGGATTAAGTTCTTCTTAAATATTATTTATGGAAGTATATTTTCTTGAAGTATTCAATCATATAATACTAACTGAAATAGAAATATGCAGGTGTACCAGTTCAAAATAACTCAAAAAGACGTAACCGCCGAGATCATTGGCTATTTACAGAGTAGGGATCCGTTGCCGGCTTGGCACCTGCTGCTGACCCGCTGCAATCAGAATGCCCCAATCAATCAAGGTGCATGCACGCACAGGGTCTAGGAAACACCAAGCATCCCTCTCTGTTACTCCCCACCTATAACTTCGAGAACCTGGAGCTAGCCCGGCAGCAGCCAAGCCCCTGCCTCTGTCCCTCTACCCTGATAGCTCTGGGACATGTGGCCATACCTGGCTTTCTATATGCGTGCTGGGGATCCGAACTCAGGTCCTCGTGCTTGTGTGGCAAGCGTTCTTACCCACGGAGCCGTCTCCCCAGCCACGCCCTCACTCTCTTCCCTCCCCTTAGGACTGTATCACATACCATTCCTTTCAAAGACTTCTCATGGCTGCGATCCATGATACAGACCACAATCTACTCAGCCCTCCCTCACCACAAAGCAGTTTCCAGGTAATGACAGTAAATGCAGGCAGCTGTAAAGGTCTTTGCAAATATTTTTCTACGACTGAATTATTTTCCAGAATGTATTCCCCAAAGTGGCATGACATTTCCCCCCAGGGCTACGGATGGAACGGAGCCACCCGCTGGGGAAGTCTGGGCCGACCCTCCAACCCTCAGTCCCTGCCGGATTCCAGACAGGCTGAGATTAGTGTAGTTTTACAATCATTCAAGAAGAAAAAAACAAAAACGGGGCAACTATTGCCAAATGTCTCTCCAGGAAGCACTGTTTTACAGTGCCAGGAGTCACTGTGTCTCTCCAGAACACGTCCTAACCTCATCGCTGGCTCATGCCAGTGGTTTAATTTGGTTTTATTCATTTTACTAGTCCTTGCTCGTAGATGCTTCCCCTGGGTGCGTGAACTAGTTCGTTCTTTGTCCAAACAGGAAACAGGTCTTTTTTTTTTTTTTTTAAACTGGGTACATTAACGATTCAGCTTTTCCTTATCAAATCAAAAGTCCATGTTGTTTTGTAATCTTACTGGCTTCCACATCTTCCTTTATGCTTTGGTGTGTATGAACTTCTGACTCCCCTGCCTCCATTCTATCGCTAGGATTGCAGGTATGTACTATACGTGTTTCTGTTCCGTGCTAGGGACCAAACCAGGGCTTCGCGTATGTTAGGCAGGCTCTCTACCAACTGAACCTATGGCCCCGCCTGCCTTTGTTGGCGAGGGTCTCTGGAGCCTAGGCTGGCCTCCCACTCACAGTTCTGCTCCCCCTCCTGAGCCCTGGCATTACAGGCCTGCACCACCATGGCAGGCTTTGGAAATCTATGTGTATTCAAAGCTGACCTGGACATTGCTGAGTTCCTGCCCTGGTTTCTTCAAACCGGAAACACGCCCCCCAGAAAAAGAGTCCTTTCTCCACCCCTAAACTTCCCATCTGGGCTGGTTCCCAAGCCCCGTGGATCCCGCAAACACCGTGTCACTGCCCTCACGTTAAGTTTCTCTCCAGCATCGGTTCCCCACAGCTCCCAGCTAAACAAGCCCCCCACAGAGTCCTCCACCATCTCCGCCCTAAAGCTGCAAGCACAGGTCAAAAGGACGGTGGTGGCTGCTGCTACCTTCGGCTGTATCATCTCTAGATTTTTACACCCCTGCATCTCAGCCCCCCTCCATCGGCACTCCAATCCCATGCCAGCCGGCCGTTAGGCTTCAATGGTGTCCTCCTCACCTCTCCCGTCCGTCGCAGTAAACCTCACTTCGCTAACATTTCCGTAAAGGAATTTTACCAAGAAAGCTAAGGAAAAGCAGTAAATAAATAAGATCCCAGGAAGCATATGGAAAGCATAAGAAAGGCGTTAGATTACAGAGATCTCAATTCCTATTTAAATACCACTGCTGATTGACTAGACTGTGTTTTTCACCTCTAATATTATATATCAAAGATACCCATATTTTTTATGTATAAAACTCCACTGTTTGCATCCAAGCATCGCTACTGGTTCCCCACTGAGCCCCATAATAAAAGAAGTATGGTGTTTCTCTTACTCGAGAGCTAAGGAAACATGGCTGAGTCTTTATGGACCTTGGGATATGGAGACAACAACGTTCCTCCCTTAATCTATGTCTCCCAGGCCCCCGGCTCACCTGAGCAGGTGCAGAGATGGTGGGAGGGAGGTGACAGCTGTCTGAGGGGTCATTTGTGCCTCTGCTTGTGAGGTGAGGTGAGGTGTGGGGCAGCTCAGTGGGTGACTTGTGATCCTCCAGTTGTTCCCTGTTGTTAGGCAAGATGGAATGCATCTTTCTTCCTGACGGTGCCTGTGATCTTGCAGCTGATGGCAGGAGAAGGGCTGGGGTGTGTGTGTGTGTAGATCTTGAAGATAGTCCTGTGCTTGCCAGGTACCAACTCAGCACCCTTCACACTCCTGCTCTAGCCATGCCCAAAGAGTGCCACCCTGCACCGCCTGCCAGGGTGTCTGTCAGGGAGTCCTCCAGACCCCCGTCACTGGCCAGCACGTCGTCCACAGTGTCCGGCATCTCAGGCTCCAAGGCCTGAAACCTGCTGAAGTCCTGGGTCTGTTAGTCCCCGCATCTCCCGAAGGCCCGGGGCAGGAAGGCTCTGATGTCCCCTCACCATCTTCTGACACTTCTCCTTCATGAGGGGATGGATGATACAGGGACGGACCTCGGCCAGCCTGGCCACTCACCAAGTCCTGGGCATCCTGAGGGTGGCATTTCAGGGCAGAGCAGTTACCTTGGAGAGGATTCTGCTTTCCTGTCTCAAAGGGCTTCTGGTCGTCAGACCGGAACCAGTTGATGTAGACTTCGGACCACATTGGGGGTGTCGATGAGCTTCACCAGCAACCACAAGACCCACCCCATCAGGTGCTGCATCTCGATCCAGTGAGCCTTACTTGGCAACACACGGATCTTATCGTCACGGTTTCTGAGGGCCCTGATGGCGTCTGAGAACTCGGGAGATGTCTGGCTTGAGGGCACTGAAAGGCAGGACAATGCAGTCGGTGGGCTCGGCGGAGCACTCAAGGATGCTCAGAGTCACAGCCCTGCCGAAGCGCTCCTCTCCAGACAGGACCCCTCAAGCGTTGATGCTGACCATCTGGAAGGGTCACTCCCTCTCATAGTGGACATCCTTGCCGATCCGATGATCATGTGGCCAGAGATGGGGCTCTGTCCACAGGACAGCCTGGTGCTTGAGAGTTGGGAGAGTCCAACTTTTTTACAGTCTCTGAATGTAGCCCAAACGTATGATCCTCCTGTCTCAGCTTCCCAAGTGCTGGGATTACAGGTGTGTTGCGATGCACACCTGGCTTTAATCTCACATCTATGGCCTCTGCCTGCACTCTCTGACCTCTGACACTTTGAAATCTACCCTATACTTCACTGAGGGAGTCTCTTCTCCCTAATGGTGGTCAGCAGAACGTGACATCGTTATCGCCATTCTGAGACCTCTGGCCTCTTCTGACCTCATATACCCCCGTGAGAATGGCCAGTTTTCACCCATTTCCACCATGCCCACCATGTCTTGACATAGACTGGACTGTCCTTTGCTTGGAGAACGACATAAGTCATCCATCTCCCTAGGCCTCACTTTCATCTGTTCCATCTGTTTTGTCCCCCAGGTAGGAGGGAAGACATAGGGATTGACCAGGACTTCCTGTAGGCTAGACAGGTCCTCTCCCACTGAGCCACACCCCAGCCCCTCACTGGGGGATTCTAGGCAGGAGCTCTCCCACTGAGCCACACCGCAGCCCCTCACTGGGGGATTCTAGACAGGTCCTCTCCCACTGAGCCACACCCCAGCCCCTCACTGGGGGATTCTAGGCAGGGGCTCTACCACTGAGCCACACCCCAGCCCCTCACTGGGGGATCCTAGGCAGGGGATCTCCCACTGAGCCACACCCCAGCCTCTCACTGGGGGATCCTAGGCAGGGGCTCTACCACTGAGTCACACCCCAGCCCCTCACTGGGGGATTCTAGGCAGGGGATCTCCCACTGAGCCACGCCTCCACTCCTCATTGGTAGACTCTAGGTAGGCACTCTACTATGGAGCCACACCCACGCCCCCAGCCTCATTTGTGATTTCCCTGCAAGTGCTCTACAGAGGATTTGTGACCCCATCCCAGGAATGGTTTTGAAGAATATAGATCAAGAATCACTTATAAATCTCAAGACACCTAAACTACACAGCGGAGCCACAGCGGCAGGAGTCACTCCAAAGGAAGCGGTTGGGTTGACTTCTGGCACCTGCTGCGAGCTCCTGAGGTTATGGTCACACCACCACCCCTCTTGGGGTCCCTTCTCCCCATACATCACAAAAGGGGCAAGCATTTTGCCAGCTGGGAAAACAGCCTTGGCTACATCATCCCATGGGTGCCCTCCCTCCCCAGCTGCCCTCCCATCCCAGCCCTAAGCCCCGCTAACTGTCAGGAAACCTGACCCTAAACACATGGATAGTCCCGTTACTGAGGGACACCACCAGGTATTTGCCGTCTACCATGGTGGTCACCCGGGGCTTTTCCAGGCCGTGATAAGCTGTAAGGAAGTCACCGAGAAGTGACCCCTTGGGATCCAGGATCACCACCTTGTTCACCTCTCGAAGGGTCAGGAATATGAAGCCTTTCTTATCCACAGACACAGAACCTGGCTGGCAGCCATGTAAACCCGGGCCCTTGTATTCCCAGATCACCTGGCCTAGCCCATCACAAAAAACCACACTGTTCTGCTGCCAATCTGACCCGACGAAATCGCCCTGAGGGCTGGTGGTCAGGAACACCAGGGCCCGCTGGTTCCGGCTAGCCTTGCCTCCTGGGATAAACCGCGTAGCCAGGCTGCCTTCCTTCTTGTACACCTCCACGTGGCCCGCCACACTGACGGCTACGCGGTCTCCACACGGCATCGCGGCCACAGCGTGGCTGGACTGGGTGAGGCTCAGGGATCTTCGCCATTGAACTTCTCCCTCAGGACTGACGAGGTAGAGCCTGGCATTGGCGGAGAAAGCCACTGCATTCTGCAGGGCAGCCACACTGCACGGGGAGCAGCCCTCGGGAACCGGCACCGTGCCCCTGTAGTCGCCATTAAGAGAGAAGCGTTTCAAGACCCTGTTCTGCTCATCCGCCACCAAGATCTCCTGTGGGCCGTAGGGGCAGAGCCCGGTGATCCGCGGGGAACGCTTGTCTCCCGGCATCCTCGTGGGGAAACTCCAGGAGAAAACGGGCCGAGGGAGGAGGCCTGAACCTTCTAGGTTTGGCCTCAGGATGGGGCTGGGCTCCCGAGAAATGGGCTTGCCCCTCCCTTTGCACTTCTTCTTCTTGTTAGCCCTGTTGCCCCTTTCGACTTGGACATCATCATCTTCTTGGGAGTTCTGGGCCTTGCCTTCTTTGGGAGTTGGGGCTCCATCCTTACACAAGGACTGGGCGCCAGCCTGCTTCCCTGTCTTGGTTCTCTCCTCCCCTTGGCTCTGAGAGTCATCTCCTCCTTGGGTACCAGCTCCGCCCTTCTCAGAGTCCTTCTGGGATTGTTTCGGCTCCTCAAAGGAGAGTCGAAGCAGGTGGCAGTTCTTGTCCTGGAGCCCAGGGTAGAGCTCCAGCTTGGGCAGCACGCAGCGGGTAGGCCCGGGTGTCCAGGGAGCGTCTTGAAGCTGGCGCAGGCGCTGTGTGATGGCTCCCTCCAGCGACAGGATCTCGGCCTCCAGACCCAAGCTGAGCACTCGGCGGGCAAAGGCAGCAGCCGCCTTGGCCACTTGCTCCTGGCCCTCTATCTTGGTCAGCCTCTCCCTGGTAGCCTCCTCAGCAGCCTCCACATGAGCCCGGAGTTGTCCCAAGACTTCCTGCTTCTGGGTCAGCAGGGACTTGAGGATCCGTTCAGCGGCCTCCTCTACCTGCGCCCCCACACTGGCTGCCTGCTCTCGCAGCTGGGCTAAGGCTTCCTTTTCTGCTACCCGGGTGGCCTCTAGCTCCACCAGATTGCTGTCCACACCTGCCAATAACTCCTCAAGGCCCGGTTTCCGGGACCGCACTGCCTCCGCCAGGGGCAAGCAGGGGTGATCCAGATGGGGCCCTAGACGGCAGTCCTTACAGAGCAGCTGGGAACACGGCTGGCACAGGAAGCAGAGGGCTTCCCCTGGGTGCTGGGGGCACTGGGATGCCTGGCGCTCGCGAGCCTCTTCATCATACCACCCGGCTCTGTAGCCCACCAAGTCCACGACGCGGTGCTTATGAGTCTGGCGGGAGCAGCGATGCCCGTCGGCACAGGCCTGGCATAAGTCATCGGCACAGTCCAGGCATCGGGCGGTGGCGGGGCCCCCAGAGCTCTTACCTCCCACCAGAGGGCACAGAGCGCACGTTGGCTTCCCCGAATGCGCGTCTCCAGAAGCCCTGGCCTTGACAAGGTCCAAGAGACCATTGACGAAGAAGTTGGTCTTGAAGGCGGCCACACCCTCGGGTGGTACAGGCACAGTCTCCCGACACTCAGGGCAGCGGACCTGGCCACCGATGTCCAGTTGGGCCAGACAGCCCTGGCAATAGGTATGTAGACATGGCAGCGTCTTGGGCAAGTGTAACTGCTCCAGGCAGATTTTACAGGCTAGGAAATCGCTGCTCAGAGCCTCCAGCAGAGTGGGGGAGGAGACTTTGGAGACCATCCTAGAAGGGAAGGGGCAGAGGTCAGAGGCACCCTGGCCACACCCCCTTCAGCCTGGCCCCTCCCCTGCTCTTTGCTGGTGTCTGACGTTGGCACTCACCTGGACGGCTGGGAGATTCTGGCTTGTAGGAGGCACTGGGTACTGGGGGAAGGCTGTCTTTCTTCCACTCCGTCCTCTTTACAGCACGCACCAAACGTAAACATGCAAAAGCCGTGGGTAGGGCAGAGCCTGTGGGGAAAAATGAGACCAGGAAGCCCCTGGGTCTCAGAGGTGGAGTAATCTAATTATTAAAATACCAGGTCACGGGCCAAAGGTAAGGGTAGCCCAAACCCTTCCGGTCTCACGTAGCCCAGACCTGTTGTGAAACTGAGGATGACCTTGAACTTCTGAACTTCCTGCCTCCCGTTCCTGGCTTACAACCTGTTTGTGTAGCCCTGGGGATGGAATTTAGGGCTTCTTGCGAACTAGGCAAGTAGTCTAACAAATGAGCTACTTTCTCAGGCTCTGGCTTGGAGCCCATGCTCCTCCTGCCTCAGCCTCCTGAGTGCTGAAATCACAGGCAAGCACCACCACGTTTGTTTTGGTGTAGGGTCCTGTTCTGAGTGGATACCGGGGCTCAAGGGGCAGCCGGTGAGGACACATAGGAAGAATGTCAGGTGCACCGAAGTGCCCGGCTTTTTGATGTTGGGACAAGGTCCCACAGTCTTAGTTTCCTTTGTCTGGGAGGGTGTCCTGAGAGGGTGGGGCCCTACTTCCTGCCCCAACTATTTTTGAAAGTAATTCCAGAACAAGAGGAAGGCTCCAGTGGGAAAAGTTCATCCCCTTTCCTTCTACTGGACCTCGGAGATACGGCCTTGACTCCCCCCCCCCCCCAGTCCTCTAATTTTACCCTCTCCTACCAAAGGCATTCTAGAAACTTCGGGAGGGAGGGCATTACAGGTCCCCAGCTCGGTGGGGGCTTAGGGTAAAACCTAGCCCTCCAGAGGCTGAGGCAGGAGGACTGCCACGAATTCGAGGCTAGCCTTGGTTACAAGGGAGTTTCAGGACAGGCTAGGGCTACAGTAGTTAAGTTCTGGCTGAGCCTGAGTTACAGAGTGAGACCCAGCCTTTAAAAAGAAAGACAGAGAGATCAACAAATAAGATTGATTGATCGATTGCACTCTCCGGTTCCCCCAGGGTTGGGAGAGGAAGCTGGGGGGGGGGGCAGGACGGGTGTGGTTGTCTGTTCTCAGGGAGGTTGAGGGACAGGGCCTGCCACCTGGCTAGTCCTCTCGGGCCTCCCAGGTCCCTCCTGCCCTCTCTCCCTCCCTTTCTTTCCCTCTCCCGGGCTTTCTCACTTCCCTCCCGTTCTCTCTCTCCCCTCCCCCCAACCTCGTCTCTCTGGGTCCCGGCTCTTACGCCCCCACCTCTCCTTACCCAGTCACAGCTGACCTTGGACTCCCGCAGCAGGGTCCGAGGAGCCCCGAAATCCCGCTACCGCCGGCCCTCGACTACCTGCAAGAGAAACAAAACTGAAAGTAGTCGCACTGTGGTGCAACTTCCGTCCCCGGCCCGGGACAGCCACTCCGGGGCACAAGCCCCGCCTTTCTCCCCACCTCACCCTGGACTGCTCCCTTCCTGGAGGACAGGGACCCCCTTCCAGAAGGAAGGAATGGGGGCCACAGGCCAGGGCGCCCGATGGCCCCAGCCTCAAGCTGTCAGTGTGTGTGTCTGTGTGTCTGTGTGTGTGTGTTGCAAACAAAATACTGCCCCGGGGTAGGTTCTCTAAGCGTGTTTATTGGGTCAGGATGTTTATGTGTGGGAAGGAATGACAGACGGGTGATCGGGCCAGTGGGCGGGCTCCTCCGATGCTCGGCCGCTAACCACAGTCGAAGCTGTGAGCCCCAGATAAGAACACCATTTCCAGGGCTTAGCTCAGGCTTCCTGGAGGAGGCTCTATCTAGAGATATGTTTGAGGGGATCCCAGGGTAAGGGCTTTCTGAGAGCAACAGGTGTGTGTGTGGGGGGGTGCGGGTGGACCAGAGGAGTGGTAGGGACAGCTGTAACCCCAGCACTTGGGAGGTGCACAGAAGTTTGATGCCAGCCTCAGCTTCTCAGGAAGTTTAAGGACCTGTGGGAGCCACTGGAGCCCCTGTGTGGAGAGAAGGATCACCCAGCCCCCCAAAGTGGCTGTAGGATGACGGGTGCCAAGGGGACATTGTGATCCGTGGCAGATGAGGTTGCAGAGGCAGGGACTGACGTGTTGGATGCCACAGGCCAGGTAGTCCATCAAAACAGGACGGGAGATCATTCTGGTAGTACCTGATTTAAGATGGTTCACCTTGACTTTCTTCATGGTTAAAACTGTACCCCCGTTGGTTTATTTTTATCTTTTTATTTAGACAAGGTCTTACTGTGTAGCCTAGGCTAGCCTCAAATTCAAGATGCTTCTGCCTCAGCCTCCTAAATGCTGGTGTTACAGGTGAGTAGCACCACACAGCATCTTTGAATTTTGATACTCAGACTCAAAAAATAAATGCACACACACACACACACACACACAGGCAAAATTATTCTAAGGGGAAGGCCTGGAGAAGTCAGACAGCTCAGAAAGAAAAAGGAAATTAAGGGCAGATGGGGGTGGACTGGGGACGTGGCGGTGTTGGTAGAGCCCTTGAGTGCGCGCGAGGCCCTGGCTTCCATCCCCAGCACTTGGGAGGTGGAAGGTCAGGAGTTCAAAGCCATGTTCAGTATACAGCAAGTGCCAGCAAATAAAGGGGCTTGCCCCCAAGCCTCAGGATCTGTGTTTGGGTCCCAGAACCCGCATGGTATAAGGAGAGAATCGACTCCCATAAGCTGTTCCTAGACCCCCACACCTAGGCCACAATACTTGTGTATGCACACATTAATAATCAAGTTAAACTTTTAAAATGTGTTACCATAGCAATGAACTTGGACCCAGTAGAGCCTTTCTCCTCTCCCGGCCAGGCTGTGATCCTCAGAAGTCTTAGTGGGCCCTTGTACTGTAAGTTAGGTCGCAGTCCCTGCACAAGCCTTGTGGCCATGGTTTTACCTGTAGCTTGGGATTCTCTCAGTACCCCCTCCAAAGCCATCCTGCAATTTCATTCACTGATAAAGGGTGAAGATAAAGAAGGGGGATCCCTTAGAAGCCCCTTGGATGGGTCCACCCAGCACAGACCGAGAAGGGGGCATGGCCAGCACAGGTAGGCCTATCCAGACTTTCCTTTCTGCCTCCTCCTTTCCTCCTTTTCCCCTCTCCTATTCCCTCCCCTTTCTTTTCTCTCCCTTCCTCTCCCCTTCCCTTACTTTCCCCCATCCTTTACTTAGCCCAGGCTAGGATGAAATTCAGTATGTTACCCATACCTGAGCTTGGAAGTCCCGTGCCTCAGCTTCTCAAGTCTCTGGTGTTGTGGATCCTCCAACCAGGTTTAATTTGCCCTTCTTTGAGTTTCTTGAGGTGAAAGCTTCGATTATTAATCTTAGATATTTCTTATTATTTAAAAATTTGTGTTTATGAGACTAGCCTGGTCTACAGAGCTAGTTCCAGGACAGGCTCCAAAGCCACAGAGAAACCCTGTATCGAAACAGACAAACAAACAAACAAACAAAAACAAAAAGAAAAAATAAAAACTTGTGTTTACTTATTCACCCCTTTTGCTTACTTGTTATTTGGGCTCCCACATGCCTCAGTGGGAGGGGCTTCAGAGGACAGCCTTTATCTCCTTCCACCATAGGGATCGGTGATGAGGACCGAACTCAGCTCATCAGGCTTGGTGGCAAGCCCCTTTAAGCGCTGAGCCAGCTCACCCTTCCCGCTTCATTCTTTTCTGAAATCAGCTTTTCAAGCTGCCCACCGACCTCCAAACATTGCTTTATCTGCCTGCAGGCTGCGCTGGCCAGTGTTCACTGTCTAGCTCTCGGAGGACAAAAACTAACAACTAAAAATCACCATCTACTGCATTTACAAATTCTGGTTTATTTTTTGAGCTGGGCTCACGTGGAGCCCAGACTGCCCTCATGTTCACCGTATGGCAGAGGCTGGTCTCGAACTCCTGATCTGTCTCTGGAGTGCTGGTGAGCACCACCGCTCTTGGCTTCATTTACACAACTTCATCCTGTGGCATAAATCCTCCTACCCCGGTGGGTTTACAGATGTCAGTGTGAAATTACAAAACGTAAATTTGGGAAGAGACTCGCAGAACTTCCCACAAGCCGGTACAAACCGGCCCGGCGTGTTACTTCCTGGGGCCTATTTTTAGCTGTATTTTCCTTTTCTGTTTAAAGGGATTTCTTTGCCACAGTTATTTATCTCACGTGGGCATGTGAGTGTGAGGGGGTTGCTGCATGTGTGTGCAGATCAGAGGACAGAGCACACAAGTCGATCCCTTCTTCCAGCACGTTGTGGGGCCTGGGGGTCAAACTCAGGTCACCAGGCTTGGTGGCAACTTCCTTTACTGCTGAGCCCCGTCCTTGGCTCTTTATTTTAATGAAAATAATATGTTGTGATTTACTTGCTACTGTTTTTTTTTTTCTTTGATCCACAGGTTACTTAGAAGTATGTCATTCAGACTTTGAAGTGTGTATGTGGTGTGTTTAGGGGCTTGTGTGTATGTGCACGCTCACTTGAGGGGGGTTATGTGGGGTATGTATGTGCACACACGTGTGCCCTTGGGTACAGGATGACCTGAAATTGACACCCAGCGTCTTCCTCCATTGCTCTCTGCTTTATCTTTTGAGGCAGGGTCTCTCAGCTGAACCCAGAGCTCATCTCCCCTGCAAGGGGATCACAGCCATGCACCTCACCCAGCTTTTATGTGGATTCTGGGCTTGAACTCAGGCCCTCAAGCTTGCATGGCGAGCGAGCATCTTACCAACTGAGCCACCTTTCCCAACCTTAGTTTATTGAGAGGCAGGTGTAACTAATGCTATTTTGAAAGGGGTGGGTGGGGAGGGCAGGCTCAGTTTTAACCAGGTAGCACCTAGCCTCAACTGGACGTGTTCTTAGAGGAACTAAGCCCAGAATGGGGACAAGAAAACTTTTGCCACCACAGTCAGGAGACACAGCAGAGTTCCAAAGATCAGAGAAAGTGTTTCCATGAAACATAACCGTCTTCCATGTTACAGGACCAATCCCACGCATGTATACTAGCCTAAAATTTGATTTCTTCTCTACTAGGCTTTGGCTGTTGCCACCATTCCATAGTAACCACAATTCCTTTTCCTCTCTCTTTCTCTCTCATTCTCTCCTTCCTTCCCAAGATTTATTTGTTTTGTTTACAGTGTTCTGCCTGCTTGTGTGCTTACATGCCAGAAGAGGGCACCAGATCTCATTACAGACTGATGGTTGTGAGCCACCATGTGGGTGCTGGAAATTGAACTCAGGACCTTTGGAATGTCAGCCAGTGCTCTTAACCTCTGAGCCATCTCTCTAGCCCCTAATTCTTTTTTTTTTCTCAAATATCGTTTGAGCCTATGTAACGGCTTCTCATGGGGGCAGAGACCGCTAGACTAGGATAGATTGTTCATCCGCTACAGAGTGCTGCCTGCAGCTACTTGTTTTCAAGACGGGGTCTGAGGTAGCCCAGGCTGGCCTCACCATTGCTGTGTATCCCAGGCTGGCCTCACCATTGCTGTGTATCCCAGGCTGGCCTCATCATTGCTGTATAGCCCAGGCTGGCCTCACCATTGCTGTGTAGCCCAGGCTGGCCTCACCATTGCTGTGTAGCCCAGGCTGGCCTCACCATTGCTGTGTAGCCCAGGCTGGCCTCATTGTTGCTGTGTAGCTCTCATTCTTCTGCCTTCACCTGTCTAGGGCTGGGATTACAGGCATGTGTCACCATGGCTGAAGTATCATTGTTTTCTCAGGCAGTAAGAATGACTTGCTGGAATATAAAGACACACATCAAATACAAATGTCTCTAAGTTGGCCATGGTGGCACACACCTTTAACCCCAGCACTCTGGAGGCAGATCTCTGAATTTGAGACCAGCTTGGTCTACAGAGTGAGTTCCAGGACAGCCAGGGCTACACAGAGAAACCCTGTCTTGGGGTGGAGGTAAAAAAGAAAGAAAGAAAAAACAAATCAAAACAATAAGCAAATGAACCAAAGTGGACTGATACAAAAGGGTGGTACCCGAAGTTGAATTTTGACTTTTACATGAGTGACACATATACACAAGCATGCATGCACACATGCATACACACGCACACACACACATGCATACACACACAAGCATGCATGCACACACGCATACACATCAGAATCGCCACATTAAAAAACCCCTTCCGAGCCGGGCGATGGCGGCGCACGCCTTTAGTCCCAGCACTCGGGAGGCAGAGGCAGGCGGATCTCTGTGAGTTCGAGACCAGCCTGGTCTACAGAGCTAGTTCCAGGACAGGCTCCAAAGCCACAGAGAAACCCTGTCTCGAAAAACCAAAAAAAATAAAAAATAAAAAAATAAAAAAACCCTTCCGGCTGGAGAGATGGCTCAGAGGTTAAGAGCACTGGCTGCTCTCCCAGAAATACTTAGTTCAATTCCCAACAACCACATGGTGGCTCACAACCATCTGTAATGAGACCTGTTGTGGTGTGCAGGCAGACATGCGGGCAGAACACTGCATACATAATAAACATAAACCCCTTTCGTTCTAAAGCAGGTTTCCATTAGTTCACCAAGTGGCGCATGCCTCGATCTTGCTTTCACTGCATATTTTACTTTATTATTATTTCCCTTATACATGCTGTTCTTGATGTTGTAGGCAGCCTCCTGGGCTCTGTTTATTTTATATTATTTTACAGAAAGTGTTTCATGGTGCCCAGGCTGGCTTTGAACTCACTATGCGTCAAACATGATCCTAAATTCCTGATATTTCTGCCTTCACCTCCCAACTGTGGGGATCGCAAGTGTATACCAGCCTGTCCAATGCTGTGCGGTGCCGGGGAAGGAACCCGGGGCTCGGCAAGCACTCCGCCCACTGAGCTACACTCTGAGCACGTTGTCTTTATTTTGGCACACTATGCTGTGTTGTCTTGCACTGTACCCCGCTGTGTTTTGTTTATATGGTAAAGGGTCTCGTCTATCCCAAGCCAGCCTTGAACTCACTGCGTTGTTGTGGAATTATCTTTTTGTGTACCGTGAAGATGTGCCACCGTTATTGGTTCAATAAAAAGCTGAATGGCCAATAACTAGGCAGGATTTCCAGGCACAAGGACACGGGGAAGAAGGGTGGAGATGCCAGGGGTCACCAGCCGGATGGAGAGGAAGCAAGAGATGCAGAAGGAGAGGTAACAGCCATGAATCAGTGTGAAGACACAGATGAAAATAGAAATGAGTTAGGGTTTTTTGTTTGTTTGTTTGTTTGTTTTGGTTTTTCGAGATGGGGTTTCTCTGTAGCTTTGGAGCCTGTCCTGGAACTAGCTCTTGTAGACCAGGCTGGCCTCGAACTCCCAGAGATCCGCCTGCATCTGCCTCCTGAGTGCTGGGATTAAAGGCATGGAGTGGGTTAATTTAAGTTCTAAGAGCTAGTAAGAAATAAGCCTAAGCTATTGGCCGGGGTTTCATAATGAATAAAAAGTTTCTGCATTGTTATTGGGGAGCGATGCCCCCCACTTGTGATCCCCTGCCTCCACCTTGTGAGTGCTGGGGTTACAGGAGTGTTCGCACCCCCAGCCTGCTTGTTCTTCAGTCTGTTTTCCTCTGTGTGCGTCCGTTCCTTGAGTCCATTCATTCTTTGGCCATCTCAGAGTTGTTATTGAGCTCTCCTGATGAATCCTTATGTTGTTGATAAAGACAGCATCTCACGTAGCTTGGGCTGGTCTTGAACTCCCTGTGAAGCCAAGGATGACTTTGAACTCTTTTTTTTTCAAAATATTTATTTATTTATTATGTATACAATATTCTGTCTGTGTGTATGCCTTCAGGCCAGAAGAGGGCGCCAGACCCCCATTACAGATGGTTGTGAGCCACCATGTGGTTGCTGGGAATTGAACTCAGGTCCTTTGGAAGAGCAGGCAACGCTCTTAACCTCTGAGCCATCTCTCCAGCCTGACTTTGAACTCTTGATCCACCCACTTCCACCTGAGTGCAGGTATTAAAGACTTGCACCATGACACCTGGCCGGGATGGAAACTGGGCTTCGTGCCTGCTAGGCCAGCCTTCCACCCAGGGGGCTACATCCCCAGCCCTTCTATTGCTTGACGTGACTTCGGTATTCAGTTTGTCTCCCTGGTGGTGTGTGCTTGGCTTTGTGTGAGTGTGCTTGCATGTTCATATCTGTGCAGGTGCAGGTGCATGTGCACGTGTGTGCATGCATGCACCTGTGTGTGTGTGTATGTGTAAAGAGGCCTGCTGCCAAGACGGAAAATCTGAGTTCGGTCCCCAGGACCCACACGGTGGAAGGAGAGAGCCAACTCTCTGAAAATTGTCCTCTGATGTCCTTAGTGTGTGGCAACATATGCGTGACCCTCTCCCATAAATAAATGTAATAATAAATAAAGATAAAATAATAAGGCACTTTAATAAAGAATGATTGCATTCTTGGGATAGTTATGCAGAAAATAGCCTAGAATACAGTGAACTCACAATGCTCACTTAAGGATTTTAAAATTTCATTTTATTTATTTTTATTTTGGGGACTGGGAAGAGGCACATGTGGAAGTCAGATAACAACTAGAGCCGGGCGGTGGTGGTGCACGCCTTTAATCCCAGCACTCGGGAGGCAGAGGCAGGCAGATCTCTGGGAGTTCGAGGCCAGCCTGGTCTACAAGAGCTAGTTCCAGGACAGGCTCTAAAGCTACAGAGAAACCCTGTCTCGAAAAACAAAACAAAACAAAACAAACAAACAAACAAAACAAAAGCAGAGGACAACTATTAGGAGTCGGTTTTCTCCTTCCACCATGCGTGCCTCGGGCATCGTGTGGTCTAGGGCATGGAACTCAGGCTGTTGGTCTTGGCGGCATTCCCCTTTACCTCCTGGCCCCAGATGCTCATTTGAAAGTGCACCTGAGGTTCAGTGTGTGGTACACTTGGAAGACCAATCAGTAAGAGAGGTATGAGGCTATCCTGGGCTTTAAATATATATAAATCAGGTCCAGGGGTAGATCCCCAGCACGAACGAAACAAAACAAAACAACAAAACAACCCTAAAGAGCCAGGAACCAACTCCAAACCCGTTTTTACTCCCCTTGCCCACCAGAGGGCGGTAGACACCCTCCAAAGCTGACCTTACCGGCTAAGGACAGATCGCTTTCCAGGCCCCATGAAAACCACCTCTCTTCTTTCTGAACCTCAAGGGTCCTTATTTCTGCGCCTCCCCTGGGATTTGCAGTACTCCAACTAACAAATCATAATGTCGTCATGGCAACTCTGCCTTCGTGTGTTTTTCTCCTTAGCCAATTGGCTAGGGATGAAGGCACCCCTGTGAGAGGCTCCTTTGGGGTTACTCAGAGGTTCTGAGAAGATTCCAAGACAAAGGGCTGGGTGTGGCTCGAGGGTGCTTCCTTAGCGTGCACACGGCCGGGGTTCCCACCCCAGCACCACATACACCCAGCATTGGGTCTGCACCTGTATTCCCAGCCCTGGAGAGGTAGAGGCGTGAGGATCAGAAACCCGAAGTTATCCTCAGAGACGTGTGGAGTTCAAGGCCAGCCTGGACAGCCGGAGACTCTGTTTAATCTCATAATCCCAGCACTCCGGAGGCTGAGGTGTATCACCATAAATCCAAGGACAACCAGGATTACATGGTGACTTCCAGGCTATCCAAGGCTCAGGAGTTAGACAAAGAAAGAAAGGAAAAATATCATTATCCTGCGCCTCTGCCGTGTTCAGACGTTGGGGCAATGGTGCACCTGTAAGCTGCTTCTGCCAGAAGCCCTCTACCTCATTTGTACGTGTCCCGGGACTGGGGCTGTGGCTCCGCTGGTAGCAGGCTTATCTGACATATGCGGAGCCCTGGGTTCTAGCTCAAGTACTGCCTAAACCAGGGGAGGTGGGACAAGCCTGCGACCCTAGCACTCAGGAGGTGCTAGTGTGAAGACCACAAGTTCAAGGCGATTCTCCATTATGTAGAGACTTTAAGGCTAGCATGTCTAAGAAAAAAGGAAATATTCCATTTAACTCTTTCAGCCCCTGTCTCAGACACTGAACCTGAAGGTGCTCCCACACCTCGGTTATCAGCCTGCTGCATCTCACTGCTACTGTGGTGCCCAGGGGACACACCTCTGGGCAAGCCTGGGAAGGAGTTCCTAGCCTGGGGTAACATCCTGAACATGGGCAGTGTTGTCCTACAGGCTGGGGTCCTGAACTGTAGATGCTATGTGACAGGCTGCTGCATGCCCCTGCCGCCGTGTCATAGTTTGAGGGGAGCTGGGAACTGAACTCAGAACCTCTGGAAGTGCTCTTAACCACTGAGCCATCTCTCCAGCCCAACACATGTAATCTTAAAAATGGAAATTCTTACTGTTTTTTAAAGAACAGGATTGGTGTTAGCAAGTCTGATGGGTCTCTGCTAGGGTCCCCCATACCACTCACTTAGGATCTCTCTTTTGTATCCCCCACAGCCCCCCCCCCCACGGCTCTCTTGCCCTCCCCCAGTTCCTTTAGCTTCTCTTGCTTCTGAAAATAGAAGAGAGCCAACTGCTCTTGACCTCCATTGCCCTGCCTCACACTGCTCTCAACTTCCGACCCTCCTGGCCCAACCTTCCCAGTCCTGACCACACTTGGTTTATGCAGTCTGCTGGGAAATGGCGTCCCCTGCAGGCAAGCACTCTAACCGAGCCCCAGCCCCAGTTTCATCATCTTGACCCAGAAGTCCACAGTATTTTTATTTCCTTTTCTCTTCATACTTCCTCCCTGAATGAGCTCATCCGGCTTTATAATTTAATTACGGCATATCTTTTATACAGTGATCTATTAGTCTGCTTTTCATGACTGTAACAAAACACATAAGGCGGGGTTGCCTTATAAGGGGAAAGAGGTTTGTTTGGGGTCATGGCTCTGGAGGCACGAGGTCGAGAGACAGGGAGCTTGGACAAGTGTCTTCCTACAAAGCCACTAGAATTAAGGCCTGGTGACTGATATCGGACTCAGCCCTAATCGCCTCTGAAAGGTCTAACTCTAAAGGCCATGCCTGGTTAGGTTTCTGTCACCGCTGGTGAAGGCTGTGACGATCCATAGGGGAGAAAACAGAGACTTCTCATCCAGGCTTTCCAGGTTCCTAACTCCATCTAAGAAAAGGACCCAAGCCGGGGAGGTGGCTCAGTGGGGAAAGACGCTTTGCTTTTCATTCACGCCCGAGTCACCGCACCAGCCAGCATAAAAAGCTGGCAGCCAGGCACCAGCTATAGCCCAGCATCCCTACAGTGAGGTTGGAGGCAGAGGCAGGAGAATCACTGGAAGCTTCTGGGCCAGCTAGCCTGCCCTGCCCAAACGGCATGGCGGAAAAGGACAAGAGAGCCAATAAGGGGGAGGGGAGAACCCTCCTGAAAGGTGTGTTCTACAGGCTCACGCGTGCTTGCGTGAGCACATACACACACGCACACACACAACACGTACACACACATCACACACCACAGTACACACTTACGTTCTTGAAACCAGAAGCAGCCACCACCCATTATTTCCTGACCTGCCATGGAAGCCCCTATGAGTGTTTGTCTTTCCTCCCTGGTATTCACTAGGGTGTACTTTGGGGTCCAGGAAGTGCTGGCGTCTCGCAAACGTCCCTTCTGCGTTTGAGGAAAATGTCTGCCCGTCAAATTGCTGGGTTCGGGTTGCAGAGACGACTCAGTGAGCAAAGCACTTGCATGAACACGGAACTGGACATGATAGACACGCACCTGCAAACCTGCAATCCCAGCATTCCCTCAGTGAGGAGGGAGGTGGAGACAGAACCTGGGAACTCAAAGGCCAGCTAGCCCGCTACTGTGGGCAGCCAGCGGCAAACAAGGAGATCCCATCTCAGTCGGACAGAAGGTGAGGATAACAGCAGAGAATGCCCTCTGACCTCCATACCCTCTCTGTGGCATGCACACACCCACACACTCACACATACACACACGCATACATACATCATATATACATACAAAGGTCAAGCGAATAGTAAATAAAGAAATTGCTGGGATCTCTCTCTCTCTCTCTCTCTCTCTCTCTCTCTCTCTCTCTCTGTTCAAGTGTAGGGCATCTGTGTGTCGTGCCTGTGGAGGCTGGAGGGCAACCTTGTGCCAGCCCTCAGGACGTCACCCACCTTGGGTTTGGTTATTTGCGTCAGCCTCGATTGCTTTGTCTTAGGGTTTGTTTCCCTTTTCCCTGTTGCTGTGATTAACAGGCTGACAGGCGGCAGGAGCCTGAAGCAGCTGCTCCCGCCCCACCCACAATCAGGAAGCAGAGAGTGCTTGCTGCTGTTCAGCTTCCTCTCACCACCGGTACCGTCCAGGATCCTAGCCAGGGAAGGGCGCCGCCCACGGTGGGCCGGCCTCTCCACTTCAGTTGAAGACACCTCCACCCCCACCCCCACCCGGGCATGTCCAGAGGCCTGTGTCTCCGGTGACACTGGAAACCCTTGCAGACCTGGAGCACAGTGTTTTGGCTAAGCTCTATGGCCAGCCAGCACCAGGGTCCTGCCCGTCTCTCCGGCACCCTACTCTCTTATCTAACCAAACGTCACTTGCTTGCTTTCAAGGTTCCTAGAAATGGGACTCCACCCCCTGCCTACTTAGACAACCATCCTCTGGGCACCTTTCCCCTTCCCCTTCCAGAACTGTCCTCTCAAGAATCTGGCTCCATTTGACTTCTTCCAGGAAGCCCGCCGGGGTAGCCGTTCACAAACAAATCTCTCTTACCCCAGTCTCCGCTGCCCTGGGAAGCACCTGGAGTGTTCCTCTCCTCCTTTTCTCGTTCCTATCTGAGCATGCGGTATTAGGGTCTTCCTTCCCTGGGTGCCCCTCCACCCCCACATGCTGCTTGTGTTTGGAAGACGCAGTTCTGGCTTGTTAAACTTAATTGAATCACCGCTCCGCTCTGTAGAGCAGGGCCAGGCCTCTTGCACCCTTCCTCAGGAAGGAAACAAAGCAAAATGAATGGCCAGCCGGGCTTCTTTCTCCTTCCCAGGGGACCTAGGATCTGTAAATCCTGCGCCTCCATCTCTGGGTCTTTTCCGGTCACACTCTGTCTCTAAAGACCTAAGGAGTGGGGAGGACAGACGTATGAAAATAAAGCCACAGGTTCAGACTTTATCGCATGTAATAAATAAACCATGAGCGATGCCCGTGCCTACAGAGATGGGGACAACTGGGGAGGAGGGTCGTATCTCTGAGTCCATTACCAGAGTTGTATTTTGGATAACTGTGATGAGTTTGGCCTTTAGAACCCCCTGGGGGGAATCCTGCAGACCCCACGGAGGTGATGGGATTCTGTGGATGGAATTTGAGGGACACCCCCAGGTGGGGCAGGTCTGACTCAGCTGTGGTGATACGGGGGGGGGGGGGGGGGGGGGGGGAGGCAGCCTCCTAGGCTGAGCCACCAGACAGGAGGCTGGTCTCACAGGGGAGCCCAACAGCGAAGGAAATTTACTGCCTGTGTTGGAGCCAGAGAAAGTGGAATTGAACTTGGCGATAATCAGTCTGATTAGGTTTGTGCCTCCTGGAGGGAGCCAGAGGGAGGGAGGGAAGTGGAGCCAAAGTGGGGTGGGGGTGGGAAGCCAATCTAGCTAGCTAGCCTGGAGGTGGAAGCCCCAGAGGTTTCCTGAGGTCAAGAGCAGCTGGAGGACTGGGCGTGGAGGCACACTCACCTGCACTTAGAAGGATGAAGCAGGGGCATCACTCAAAGTCCCAGACCCGCCTGGGCTAACAGTGAGCTCTGCGCCAGTTGGAGTACATAGACAGGACTGCTTCTCCCTCTGCCCCACCCCCAGACGCAAAGAACAAGAGGTTGTGCGGAGGAGCAGACTCCTAACGGACAGGGAGGGAGCGAGGGAGCACAGAGCAGTTTCCAGGCCACGGGCTGGGCATTCCTGGGCTCTGGTGCACTTGCTAAGGAAGCTGGAGCTGGGGGAAGGCTGTGGGCAGAGCTGGGGTGTGCCTGACGGCTCCTCCCTGTGTGTCGGCTTACAGCTGGAGCTGGCAGCATGAAAGACTCAAGAAGGTTTGATGCCGCAGGCCTGCTGGGCTCAGAGTACCTGGGAGGCTGGGGGCCAGAGGGTGGAAGGAAGTACAAGGCCAGCCTGGCTGTTTAGTGAGACCTCGGGGTGTGGCTCAGTGGTATAGCCCCTGCCTGGAATCCCTCAGGGACAGCATGAGGGTTTTTCTCAGTGATGAAAGTGCTCAGCGTACGCGAGACCCTAGTTTCAACCCCCAGTACAGGGGATGCAAACAAGCAAACACCTACATAAGCTTCATCTTGCTGTCCATCTCTTATGGACTCCCCACCTTCCCCCCATCGAGTCTCCCCATTCTTAGCAGGCACCCCCTCGCCATGCATGTCTCTGCTTCCAAACACTTTCCCCCCCTTTGGTAAGAATACCTTTTAAATTAGAGGTTCGCCCTATTTTAGTAGGAGCCTTTCTGTTTGCTGGCATTGTTTAATTCTCAGAGACAGGAGCCCGCTATGGTGCCCAGACTGGTCTTGAACTTCTGACCCTCTTGCCTCCGCCTGTCAAGTCTGCTTAGTTATCCCTTTAGTTCTCTGGGCAAATTACCGGTCTTTGCCTCCGATGTCCTCATTTATGAGATAATGGTCACCCATAGTTCACATTTAATTAATTAATTTTTGAACGCATGTCTTGGCACGTGTGTAGAGGTCAAACAACAGCTTAACGGGGGCAGTAGTTGCCTCCCACCACGCGGGTCTCAGGAATTGAACTCAGGTCGTCAGGTTTGGCCAGCGCCTTTACCCACGGAGCCATCTTGCTGGTCCTGGCCCCTCCGCTTCTACAAGTGAGACAACAGGGATGGGAGGAGGACGAGGCCGGCACCTTTACCCAGGTGGCTGGGAGGGTGGGAGCCGGCCAGTGGCTGCCTGACTGCTGTTGGGATGGGGTCCACCTCACTGAGCAGATGGAAGCAGGCAGGAAAAGGTGCTGGCGTGGATAATGGGAGGCAAAGTCGACGGTCCTGGGAAAGCCCTCCTTTTGGGGTGGTGGTCCATGCCTGTAATCTCAGCACTCAGGAGGTAGAGGCAGGAGGATCAGAAGTTCAAGGTTAGCCTCAACTGCATCTCAAGGGGAGATCAGCCTGGTCCCTCTGTTTCAGGGATGTGCAGACTCATGAGAGAAAATCCCTTTCTTTCTTCCTCCCCCCAAAAATTGAAGTTTTTGGCCAGGTAGTCATGGCAAACCCCTTGAATCCCAGCACTTGGGAAGCAAAAGGTAGGCAGATCGCCGTGAATCTGAGGCCAGCCTGGTCTACAGAGCGAGTTCCAGGATGGCAAAGGCTACACAGAGAAACCCTGTCTCAACAAACAAACAAATCATTTGTTTTTCTTATGTAAATGTGTGCCTGTATTGCAGGGGTGTGCGTGTGTGCCTCGAGCTCAGCTGCCCTGGCAAACAAGGTCAAAGACAACTCGCAGGAGCTGGTTCTCCCCTACCCTGTGGATCCCAGGGATCAAACTCAAGTCGGCCGGCTATGCAGCGCCTGCCTTCACCAGTGGGTCCATCTCACCATCTCCGTGGGAGGTAATTCTTAAAGTGAAGGCATCTAGATATAGCGAGCAAAGGATTTTGAGGGTAAATGAAAAAATGAACCATGTAGGTGGCAGCTTTTCTAAGGGAATGGCCGAGAAACTGACCAACGCCTGCAGGTGCTCAGCATTCCCACGAGGGGGCGGCAGAGTCCAGGCTCTGTTTTAGATTTAGGGTGGCTTGAAGTGGGAGGCCTTGGAAGGGCAGAATGGACCGGAAGCATAAGAAATGAAGGCCCCTTTCTTGCCGCGCCACGCCTTTAATCCCAGCACTCAGGAGGCAGGTGGATTTCTGTAAATTAGAGGCCAGCCTGACCTACATAGCAAATTCCAGGCCCACCAGGGCTACATAGTGAGACTCTGTCTCAAAAACAAACAAACAAACAAATAAATAAGGGGGCTGGAGAGGTGGCTCCACGGTTAAGAGCCCCGGCAGCTCTTCCAGAGAACCCGGGTTCAATAGCCCAGCATTCACATGACCTCACATGACCGCTCACAGCTGTCTGTAACTTCAATTCCAGGGCATCCGACACCCTCGCACAAACATACATGCCAGCAAAATACCAATGCACATGAAGTTAAAACTAAATAAATAAATAAAGTAAAACAAAACCATTCCCAAGGTTTGGAGGGAGGGATCCGAGGGCAAAGTGCTTGCTGTGCAAATGTGAAGACCTGAGCTAAATTACACAGAATTATGTATAGATGGGCCGGTAGCACACACCTGTAACCCCAGTGTTCCTGTGGGAGATAGGCACCGAGGCAGGAGAATGCCTGGACGTTGGTGGCTCAGCTCCCCCGGCACAGGCAGCACGGAACAAGAAGATACCTTGTTTCAAACCTGTGGAAAGGAAGTCGGAGGACGCCAGAGGTTGTCCTCACGTTCTCTGTGGCACACGTGTGACTAGGCTCTCATGCACACACTGAAAACCGACCCCCGACAGGCCAGGCCAGCAAGGATGTCTCTGCAGATAAAGGCACTTGCTGACGAGCCCCGTGCCCTGACCCACACGGGGGAAGGCGAGAACAAACTCCCACAAGTTGCCCTCTGACCTCCCCACGTGTGCAGTAGCGTGCAGCTGTGTGTGCCCCTCGGAGCACACACAAACAGATGTAAAACAAGACATCTCCAAAATATTCAGACTTGTAGGAGTGAAGTGGACCCGAGGAATGATCTGGGCTGGGTCCGAATGGTCACATGATTTCCCCCAGAGCTGGTGAGAGAGCTGGGGCTGGAAATAGAGCCCAGGACACCCATCTCTCAGGGACTCTGCAAAGAGCATGAATTTTGTTCTAGAGGAAAGCGGGGACTTGGTTATTTTCTTAAATTTACTATTATTGTGTGTATATACAGTGTGTGTGCACATGTGTCTCTATGCATGTGCGTGTGTGCCTGTGTGCCTGTGCATGTGTGTCCCTGTGCCCGTGCATGTGTGTCTCTGTGCATGTGTGTCTGTGTGTCTCTGTGCGTGTGCATGTGTATCTCTGTGCTTGTGTTTGTGTGCCTCCGTGTGCATGTGTGCATGCGTGACTATGCATGTGTGTCTTTTGTGTGCATGTGTGCCTGTGCATGTTTGCATGTGCCTCTGTGTGTTTGCATGTGTGTGCCTGGGTGCACGTGTATATGTCTGCCTGTGTCTCATGTGGGTCACACATGGAGACCAGAGAGAAAGTCAGGTGTCCTGCTCTGTCACTCTGATTTCCTTCAGCTGGGTCCCTGGATCTGCAGTGAGGCTGGCAGCTGGGGTTACAGACCTGTGTGGGTAACCATGCACAACTCTTTGGTTTTTTATTTTTATTTTACTTTTATATTTTTGAGACAGGGTCACATCATGTGACTCTGACTAGCCTGGAACTTACTCTGTAGATCGCCAGGCTGGTCTTGAACTCACAGAGATCCACCTGCCTCTCTTTCCCGAGAGCTAGGACTGAAGGTGTGAGCCACCACACCTGGCAAGCATAGCTTTTAAAAACATCACTTTTTTGTTTGTTTTTTTCAAGACAGAGTTTCTCTGTGTAGCCCTGGCTGTCCAGGAACTCACTCTGTAGTCCAGGCTGGCCTTGAACTCGCAGAGATCTGCCTGCCTCTACCTCCCGAGTCTGGGATTAAAGGTGTGTGCCACCACTGCCTGGCCCTTTAATTACTTCTTTTGTGCATGTATATGTGTGCATGTGTGTGCACACATGTGTCACGGTACATATGTGAAGATCAGAGGACAATTTGTGGGAGTTGATTCTCTTTCTATCAGGTCTGGCATGACAAAAAGCACCTCTACCCATTGAACTACCTTGCCAGTTTTCTGCCTTTTAACTTGGCTTCTGGGGATTTGAACTCAGGTCTTTATCCTTGCCCCAAAAGTGTTTTTATCCACAGAGAAATCTCTCCAGCCCCTAAAGAGCTTGATTCTCTTTCTGCCTTGTGTGTGTGAACAAATGTGGTCCTGAGTCATGGCATTCTCCAGAGATCAGCAAGTGAAGCTGGGGGCGGCTCCTTTCTTGGGTGAAGATATTCCCTCTCTTGGGACTGAGGGCTGAATTACATTCTGGAGGGAAGAGGAAGACAGAGAGCCCAGGAGATGTGGCTCAGGAACCAGTATAATGTGACAAGTAGAGAAAGTTCTAGAATCTGCAAAACTTGCAACCAATTTGCTTTGGCTGCTTTTAGTTATTTATAAGCGAATATGGGGGTTAGAGCGATGGTTAAGAGTTCACTTCTCAGTACCAAATACAGGCTCACAATAGCCTGTTTCTCCAGCCCAGAGGATCTGGTGCCCTCTTCTGGCCATCACCGGCCATTGCACACATGTTCACACAATACAGATACACATACACATAATTAAAAACAAGATAAATCTTAAAAAATTATATAATTTTATTTACATAGGAAAAATTAGAATTCACCAAAAAGCCTTAATTTTACCCGATCTTAGAAAGAAACTTAAAGCTAAGCATGACCTTGTAAAGACAGATGGAAACGGAATGCCATCTTTCTCAGAAGAGTGTTTGAAAATGGTAAAATTCAGTCCAGTGTCTACTCAATCATCGCAGGAAAGGGCACCCGGGGCACTGTCCTTGGTGCTGAATCGGACTTAGGTGTTCTGGGAGGCACCGCCTGTCTGGGAGGCACCGGCTGTAGTTCTGGCTGTAGTTCCGCTGTAGTTTCCACACTGTTGGAGCTTCCAGCATGCGTCTCTCCGGTGTTCACTCTTTCTAACTACAGGGTCTATTGCCCAACAAGTCCCCGTGGGGAATTCTCAGTGGAGGACGTGTTCCGACATGCTTGACCCGGTGCGGCTCTCCTCAGTCCTCAGCTCCATGGTTCCATGCGAACCCGCTTCTGTGCGTGTTTACAGTGACGTCATGACGACCTGGGGCCTCTGGATCTGGATCTGAAAAGAGGAACAGAAGTGGGTTAGGGGTGGGGGTCCTACCAGGTAGAAGGGACGATGGAGGGCTTAGGGCACCGGAGGTGGGTGGTTCACCCGGGTCATTCTTACCTTTTCGTCAGGGTTTATATTACGCAAGGCATCAAAGTTGCTGTACACAGAGCCCAAGTTGATGTAGTCTTCTCGTTCTAAGGGAGGAGGAAGCCCAAGAAGACGGGGTTAGAAAGACAAGCAATCATAAGTTCCTTGAGCCCCAATGATGGGGAGGGTGTTCGCCCCATACGCAGGAAACAAAAGCCAATGGGAGTGTGGTAGACTGCTTGAATCAGTTGCTCCCCAATAGCTCCCTGAAGTAATCATTTTAAAGCTACAGTCGGGTGTGTGTGTGTGTGGGGGGGTGCGTGCCTGTAATAACAGGACTCAAGAGGCAGAGGCAGGAGGATGACAAGTTTGAGGGTACTATGGAATATAGGGAGAGACTGTGTCTCAAGACTGATGTAGACAAGACTGGCTTTGATTCACAGGTCCACTTCCTTCGGCCCCCCGAGGGCCAGAATTAAAGGTGTCCACTACCAGGCCTGTCATTGTTTGCTTTCTGAGACAGGATCTCATGTGTCTCAGGCTGGCCTCAACTTCACAACGTAGTGAGGGATGACCCTCTTCTGTGCTGGGGTAACACAGGCACACGGTCACAAAATTTATGTGGTACCGGAGATCAAAACCAGGACTTCCTAGCAAGCCCTCCACCCAGTCCCCACTCACATCCCTAGTCCCGTTTCTGGAAATTATAATGTTTGCATTTAACAAACTACACTGCTAACCTCTTTGCTGAGTTGTAAGTCTCTTGGTGATGGGCAGATTGCCCCTGGTCTCTCCTCTATATCCCCATAGGCATAGTTTTATGTTCCAGAGAAACGTATACCATCGACTGGCTCCGTGCTTCCCCTAGGGTGTTGCTACAATACCATGTCGTATCTCACCCAGGCTCTAGGTGAGCTTTTGGAGGCGGCACCGAGTGTTCAGGGATGGCAAATGATGCGGGTACCTTTCTCGGGGCTCCTATGTCTCCCACCCTATCTGAGTCTGAGCTCCGCAGAGATTGCCAGTACCTTCGTTGTGGTCAAAACCCATGTTGTTGAAGGCGCCAGGAGTTCTGCCTTCCTCCTCATTCCACTTTCGCATCTGAGTCACTCTGGAACTTTGCCTGTTGGTGGGAAACACCAGGGGACCCAGTTAAGGTTACGGAGTAGAGACAACGGCCTGGCCGGCTGGGATGAGCCACATCCCGGAGAGAGGAGGATGAGGATGGCGAAGGAAGGGGGCGCCAGCCGCTTACCTCTGCGCCTCTCTTCTGTAGCGGAAGGAGAACACGGCCAGGATAACGAGGACCACCAGCAGCACGGCCACCCCGGCTCCCACGAGCCCGTAGACCAGGCTTTTCTGGATGCCCCAGTCGCAAGTCTCTCCGCTGTACCAGTGAGTGTCAGTGGTCAGGCAGCTGCCGTGGGAGGAGGGCAGAGAGGAAAGAGTCAGTCATGCTCCGGCCTCGGCCTCGTGGGTACCCAAGGGGAGGTGCACGTTTGGAGAGAGCTCTGAGGAGATGAACCTTGGCGCCTGTGGGGGCAGAGGCCAGCCTCGGGCCCTGCCTACCTGGTTTTTGGAGGCCGGGTCTTTACGTGGTTGTAGTGGTTGAGTGAAAAGTGGCCCCCACAGTGTTGGAACATTTGGCGGGCATTTGGTGGTGCTGTTTGGGGAGGGTATGGGACTTTTAAGAAGTGGAGCCTCGCTAGAGGAAGTACGTCTCAAAGTGGGCTTTGGGGGATTATGGGCTCTCACCATTCGAGATCCCCCCCCAGAACCATAAACCAAAATAAACGCTCCCCCATAATTGCTTTTGGTCATGGCGTTTTATGGCCACCGCAAAGCGTAATTAATGGACGGGTTTGGAGCTTGTGTACCTCGTGCATGCAGTACCCACAGAAAACAGAAGATGGCATCTTATTCCCCAGAACTGGAGTTAACAGTGGGAGCCAAGGTGGAAGCCAAGTCCTCTTCGAGAACAGCAAGCGCCCATGACTTCCGAGACATCTCTCTAGCCTATGCCTGGCTTTTACACGGGCGCTGTGGATCCGAACTCAGGTCCTCATGCTTGCGTGGCAAGCACTTTACCAACTGAGCCATCTTCCTAACCCTTCCTAGTCCCCCGCTTTGAGACAGAGCCTCTCAGGGTAGCCAGACTGACTTTGAACTCATGATCTTGCTGGAGCCTCTGCCTCCCAAGTGCTGGTATCACAGACATGCGCCACCTCACACAGGGTTCAGTTTGCAATGCCCTTCCTGGTTTTCCTACGCTGTGAGTAGGCTGTACCGGCTCCCTGTCCCATGGAGACACATACAGCCTTCTTTATCTATTTCAATAGCAGGAGACATTTTTAAAAATTATAAAATTACATGTATTTACTCTGTGTGTATATGTTTGTGTGTGTGTGTGTGTGTGTATACTGTGGAGGTCAGAGAGCAACTTGCAAATGTTGGTTCTTTCCTTCTACCATGTGGATCCCGGAGATTGAACTCAACTTATCAGGCTTAGTGGCAAGCCCTTTAACCCACTGAGACACCTCTCGGGATGTGGGGTGCACGTTCTTTCTCTGGAAAGGAAGCCCTGTGTTCTCTGCTAGACTGGGACCCTGAAGCTGGAGCGTCCACCGCTCATTCTGTCTTGAAGCTTCTCCTGACCCACTTTTGTCGACTCTGGACTTGGCCATGCATGTCCCTTTAACCCTGCAACCTGATTCTTTCACAACCGCATACTCTCAAGAGATGCAGCGTGTTATATATAATAATCCCATGACCTTGGCCTCCAGGAGAGGAGCCACCCCACGGGCAAAGTGCGGTACTCACAGACACTGGGGGCCACTCCGCTGCAGCTGGCATTTGCCATAGTGGCAGTCCAAGGAGGATTTGTACCCTGTTGAGCAGGCCGTGACACACTTCCACTTTTCGTCCTTTTGTTCCGCGAAGACATACTGCTTATACTCTTCCTCAACCTGCTCCCAGCATTCCTCTGCGGGGGACATGGAAGAACAGCTAAGAATCAAGAGGCCCAGCTCCTTCTGCCCAGCTCCTCTACCTTCCCGAACCTTTTCCAGAATCTCTCACATTACTTACCTTGAGGAGTGACGACATCTGAAATGTTAATGTCTTGCACTTTAGTGTCTTGTGCGTTAAAACACAGTATAAACCCTGTGGAGGAAACATACCGCTGCCCGTTATCACAGAGGCGGGCGGGAGAGGGGAAGGAGAGAGACAGTGCACTGTGAAGTGTTCCCCTTAGGCTCCTGTGTTTGGGCACTGTCTGGGGAGGCTGTGGAAACTTTCAGGCACGCGGCTTCCCTGGGTCAAAGTAGGAGCCAGGCTAGAAGGCTGTAGACTACTCTGCTTTCACCGGAGCCTTCTGCTTTGAGGGCTTTTTTGTTTTGTTTTTAAGACAGGGTTTCACTTTGTGGATAACCATGGAATTCAATATGTGACTGGCTTGGCCTCCAACTCACAGAGATCTGCCTGCCTGAGGCCCCAAGGCTGTGTTTAAAGACATATGCCAGGGCTGGAGAGATGGCTCAGAGGTTAAGAGCACTGACTGCACTTCCAGAGGTCCTGAGTTCAATTCCCAGCACCCACATGGTGGCTCATAAAGACATATGCCACCACATAGGCCGGGCCAGGACTTCATGAGGAACAGCAGACAGCAGGCGTCTGATCTGCTACCACAGGGCTGTCTGCCCATCCAGGGGAGGCTGTATTCCCACAAGTCAGGGAACCAAAAACATCCTTCCACTTTGGCCTTGTTTCTGACAGGTTTGACAACAGCCCTTTAACTAGTAGGCGTGGAAGCTGGAAATCGCAGGGGTGGGGTGGGGTTGGGGTTGCCAGGCTTTCAGCTCTCTGATGGGCCCCACTCACAGGGTCCTGTGGCTCAGAGGGTCTCAGAGGGTCCACAGCCCCTCTGCCAGGATCCCACACACAGCTCACTGTGCAGCCGGTCATGTGGTGCCCCATCTGTCCCAAATCCCCTTGCTGTTGACGCTCTGCAGGGATTCTCCATCTCTGCACTGCTCCGTGCCCTCCCACCCAAGGCTTTCTCCCAGTGTGACGGGAGTGACAAGCTGGGCACAGATCCCAGTGACCCACAACCTCCACTGGCCTTTCTTCCCTAAACCTCACCTGCCCCAGGGTCAAAAGTCAGGGGAATTAAGGAGTCACCCTCTGAGAGCCCTTCCCTCCAGGAGGGCCTTACCTGTACAGTTATTATCAGCACCGCTTACTTGAACCTGGGTTGCATTTATGATTTTTTTCTGCACATCATTTTTGATTTCCTGAAACATGTTGGTATAGTTTAAGGTGTACTGGGCCTTCAGGATGACATCATAATCCACAATGATACTGCCGTTCCTGGGGAGATGGAGGTGGCACCCTTGAGCATCCTCCTATGGTCACCCTTGCTGCTCACCTTTGCCTCCTCTATACTCCTGGGAGGAATTCCAGGCAAGAGGGTTGGGAGCTCAGGGCTAACCTGGGCTATGTAGTGAGCTCAAGCTACCCTTGAGTACAGAGAAAGATTTTATCAGGAAAGACAGAGACAGAGGGAGAGAGGGAGATGAGAGAGACAGACAGACACACTGAGAGAGACAGACAGACACACTGAGAGAGACAGACAGACACACTGAGAGAGACAGACAGACACACGCACATACACATACATGTATCAGCGAGCACTGGAGAGATAGCTCAGTTAGTAATGAAGTCTCTGATGGATAAACACAGAATTCAGGCGCTCAGGTAAGAGTTGGCTGTCATGACATACATCTGTAACCCCGGCACCAGGGAGAGCAGAGGCTGGTGGATCGCTTGATCTCCTGTGAGCCTAGCTGAATTGAGGAGCCCCTGGCTAAATGAGAGACCTGGTTACTAAAAATAAGGTGGAGAGAGAGATTGAGGGAGAACACTCGATGTGGGCCTCTGGCTTCTACGTCTATTCACACACAGAGAGATGGAGGCGTGTGTGTGTCTCTGAGCAGGCACACACACACACACACACACACACAATATGTATGTGTGACAGAGAGATAGCTGAGACTTGCACCCAGAAAAAGTCACCAAGGACCCAGGGAAAAGACACCACCCTTGGTCTCAGACTTCCCGCCACCAGAGCAGTGGGTGTAGTAGAGATTTCTGTTGTTCGAGCCACAACCGCTGGCATTCCCGTGCAGCACCCACTGTGGGCTAGCACAGGTAGCCCCCCAGTTGGCCTCTGCAATCATGACTGTTGTTCCCACGCAAAAGACCTTCTTCTTGCCAGACCCGGGTACTCACTTCAGCCCTTTGATGAAAACCCCGGCATACTCAGGAATTCCAGCATAAATTATCGCCATCTGAAAGGCAAGGGGCCAATGTGTCATCCTGGAAGTCCCACCTTGGGGACTTTCTGTGGGATAGCAGTACTCCCCAGTCCTCCTCCCAACTGCTAGCAACCCGGAGATCAAATATAGAGTCCCTCGCCAGAGACCAGGCCGGTTCCGGTACCTTCTTGCAGCTCCCAGGCAAGTCTCGCTTCCCATCCCACCCCCCACCTGTCCTGGCTAGCTGAGAAGCACACACATTTGACAACTCAGTTGCCATCTTAACCCCTCCCTCCAGATTCCTCTGGGTGGTTGGGGGGGTGGGATGGGGCTGTGTGGTCTCCCGGGGTTACCTGTTCTGAGAATGTCTCATTGAACTTCTTGAATTCATCGGATTCCTGGTCATTTAGCTCTTTACTGAAGTTTTGGCTGGTCACTCTGACAGTCACTTCCACGGTGGCAGAGACTGTGGGACTGTCTAAGAGGACAGACAGAAGCACCGATCACTGAGAGGGACCCTTACCAAAGAAATCCCGATCCCCGGAAGCCCCACCCTGGATGCAGGGAGGAGGAGAATACTGTATTCCTTAGGGCTTATGGATGGTAGATAAATCGATTGTATATTGTACATCTCATAAATGAAAGTTGTATTTAACCTGGGCAGTCATCTGGGATGTAACTCAGTGGTAGGATGCTTGCTTAGTAAGATCAAAGCTTGGGTTTTGCCACCAGCAACACAACACACAAACACACACACAACACAACACAACACACACAACACACACAGCATTTGACCCATCTAAGCTACAGTCCACTCCTGTTCAACCACACAGCCAGCTGTGAAAGGTCAGGTGATCATTTTTCCCTTTTCTTTATTCATCTAGTCTGATGATTTTTCTGTGTGTCCACGCGTCTGCCTGTGGGAGCTACAGAGACGGTAGGTTCCACACGCCACCAGCCCAGGAAAAAAACCCATGTTCAAGATCTGAAGTAGGATTTCCACAGAGCAGCTATTGCTCTTCCAGCGTGGGAAAGTCAAGCAATTCTGGCTGTGGGCGGCTGTGCACCTGCAGCTGCGCGGTGAGGCCAGAGGACGGCATCAGGCGCCGCCACCGTCTTTGTTTTGGGGGATAGGGTCTCTCAGTGGATGGGAAATGGACGAGCTGGTCAGCTAGCCCCAGGGGTCTGCTCGGCTCTGCCTCCCCCACAACTGGGGTCACAAGCATGCACAACCACACCCCCTCTTTTTTCTACACAGGTCTTAGGGATTGAACTCAGGCCCTCACGCCCGTCAAGGCAAGCATTTTACCAACCAAGCTGCCCTCCAGTCCAGAGTAAGACACTATGACTCCAACACGGTAAACAGGAGGCCACCCCTCTGCCACCATTGTGTAGTTAATAGCTTGGGTTTTTCAAAGATTTATTTGTTTATTATGTATAGTGTTCTGTCTGCATGTGTGCCTGCAGGCCAGAAGGGGGCACCAAATCCCCTGGGACAGGAGTTACAGATGACTGTGGGCTGCCGTGTGGGTGCTGGGAACCGAACTTTGGTCCTTTGCAAGAGCAGCCAGTGCTCTTAACCATGGAGGCATCTCTCCAGCCCTGTGTATTTATTCTTACATGTGTACCGCGTGGTGTGTGTGTGTGTGTGTGTGTGTGTGTGTGCCTGTGGAGATGTGAGAGCCGTGTGCACCTGCACAATGGAGGTCAGAGGTCAACATTGAGTGTCTCTCTTTGTCGATTTCCACCTTATTTTTTCAGACAGGGTATCTCGTGGGACCGGGAACTCACCAGTTTGGGTATGCTGGCTGGCCGGTGAGCTCCAGGGTCCCATTGCTCTCTGCCTTCCCCCCATTTGGGATTATGGGTGCACACTGCCACACCCAGCTTTTTAGTTGGGTGCTGGGCACCAAACAGTTTTTCCTGCTCCTGTGACAAGCACTTTACCAGCCCTTGATTCCTTCTGTTCGTGTTATATTTAGTTTTTATTTGTGTGTGGAGGGGGCGCATGTGTGGAGGTCAGAGGACGGCGTGTGGGAGCCAGGTTTCTCCTTCCACCACGTGGGTTCCAGGAGCTGAACTCCTGCCTTCAGGCTGGTGGCGAGAGCCATCTTGCCTGCCTTTGTTTTCTTTTCTTTTTCTTTCTTTTTTATTTAGAATTTTTTTTAACACTTTTTATCACCGTGTCAATGTGAAATATGGAGTGACCAGATCTGAGATCAACAGTGTGTATCGCTTTGGTGGGAGACTGGAGTTCAGTTCCCGGCAGCCCAGCCAGGCAGTCATAATTCCTGTAACTCAAGTTCTAGGCGGCCCGACTCCGTCTTCCGCCCTCTGTGGGTGCCCACACATGCAGCACATGCATACGTGCACACACACACATGCCCTCCATGTGCTCACACACATAAATAAATCTTTAAAAAGATACGGGCCATGAGACGTAGGGCAAGGACAGGTGCTGGCGGGAGATTTCTATGCTGGGCACTGGGGAGGGAGAGCCCGGCCTACATCTGTCATGTGACTGAAGTTTCACTCACCTATCTCGATGCTCTCCACTACCTCCTCACACCGGGGTCCGTTGAAGAGGCTGGTGCACTGACATTTGAGGCCGTCCCACGTCCCTCCATTCTGACAGCTGACAATCGGAACGGGATTCTGACAGCGATCCCCCGAGAAGCCGTTGGGGCAAAGGCAGACCTTCCCTGTCCAGGATCCTCCATTCAGGCAGATCACTGCAAAAGACAAAGCCAAGATCTAGTACACATTGGGGTAGCATGCCACAACTTGACGTGTTCCGGATGCTACTGCCCCTCACTCCTCTCCTTTTTCATCGTCTTCTTTTTCCCTGCCTCCCTAATTTTCCGAGATGGTTTCTCACTATATAGCATAGGCTGGCTTTGAACAGGCTTCAGCCTCCCGAGTCCTGGGATTAGAGGCCAGGAATGTACCACCATGTCTGGTTTACACCCAGTGACCTTGTGAAATTGGACATTTGGACAAGACCCTACGTTCACAGGACAGTCAGCATTGCCCTCGCTTCACAGACAGAAGCAGTGTAGACAGAGTCCTATCCAAGCGCCCAGAGAGATTGATCATCAGGTCGTCTCACAGGTGTGGGAGAGAAAGCAACGGGAAGGAACGGCATTATATCAGAAACAGAGACAGAGACGGGGTGAATCCGGGCCGCTGACCGGTGCTGAGTCCACCAAGGGTAAATAGGCATCAACTTGCCCCTCCATGCCCAGGGAGAGTCTGGGGGCCTATGTTTGGCTGTTATGACTGTTTATAACTTCTGCTAGTCAGAGACAGAGAGCTCGACAGAGAGACGTGGTAGGACAGGCAGCAGCCAGCCATAACTCCCCGGGATCTGTGCAGCTCAACTTCAAATAGTTCAAATTCTCATTGTCTTATGTATTTATTAAATGCAATGTGTGTGTATATGTATGTGTGTGTGTGTGTGTGTGTGTGTGTGTGTGTGTGTGTGTGTAGTCCGGATGTTGTGTCACGTGTCTTTCTCAACTGCTCTCCACCGTTTATGTTTGGGTCATGACACACTGACCCTGGAGCTGCCTGATCTCACTAGCTTTGCTGGCCAGTGAGCCTCGGGGATCCTCCTGTGTCTGCCTTAGACAAGACTAGTCTCCTCAGATTTACATGGGTTCTGGAGATCTGGGCTCAGGTCCGTCTCCTTCCATAGCTGGCGCTTCACTGACTAAGCCATCTCCCCAAACCATTTATTCACTTAGTTTTAGCCTCTCTCTCTCTCTCTCTCTCTCTCTCTCTCTCTCTCTCTCTCTCTCTCTTCCCCCCTCTCTGTAATATATTGTCAGAACTAGACTGGGCTGTATGTACTATGTAACCCTGGCTGTCCTCAAATTATCACTTTTCTGGCTTTGGATTGCTGAGTGGACGATTACAGGCTCCAGCTACGATGTTCAATGTTAGTTCATGTATTTGAGCATTTATTTAGTAAATTATTGAATACATAGGAGGTCCTTTGTCAGTGTAGGAGGGCGACTGGAAAGAATACCTTACACTGTGAACTGCACACTTCACACAGAGTACAAATGGCAATAGATTAAAATAGAACAAGATTAGACAGCAAGGAGAGACAGTGCAAGGGAGGACATCACATCGAGATCAGACACAACACTGGAAGAGAGGGAGACCCACTACTGCAGGGTGACAGGGGATAGAATCGAGTCAAACTATTGATAAGAAAGCAAAAAAGACAGGTGTGATTGCCAGGGGCAAACAGGTCTTGAAAACCAAAGAAAACAACTGACCCTGAATACTGAAGTATCAATGACCAAACGTTGTAGAGGGAAAAAAAAGCCAGAGATTTAATGACATCATTGAACGTTTTTACAAAGGGGATGACCCAGAGAGACAAATAGATAAACAAGAAAAAGGTAAAAAATAACCTGCAAAGATTGAAGCAAGCATGCCTGTGTTTTATGTGTGTGAGTGTGAGTGTGTATAGTTTCTGTGAGTGTCTGTGTATCGGCATGTGTGTGTGAGTATTTGAGAGTATGTGTGTAAATATGAGTGTGCAAGGGTGTGAGTATGTGTGAGGGTATGTGAGTCTCTGTGTATGTGTGAATGTGTATGTGTAAGTGTGTCTGAAGATGAACAGGAAAACTGTGCCCTGCTGTAGCAGATGAAGTATACTAGAATAGAAGCAGGAGGAAGCGAAGAAAAATGTTAACAAATTACCACGGAAGACATAAAGATTGAAAAAGTAAAAACAAAACACTAGAACTTTGCCAAAATAAAAGGAAAATTGAAATGGAAAAAAGAGAGAAGGGGGAGGGTCATAAAATAAGATATACAAAATGACATATGCAGGGGCAGAGGAGAAATACAGGAAACAGAAAGGGAGAGAGAAAAGAAAAAGAACTATAAAGAAGAGATGTTACAGAGAAGAAGGTGAGGAGAGAAGTATGAAAAACAGGGAGAAAAACATTCAAAAAATAAAAAGCAAAAACTAAAAAAAAAAGATAAAAAAAGACAGGAGAAAAGAAAAGAAAAAATCTTACCCATAGTGGTGGTGACAACGGAGGTGGTAGCAGGTTTAGTCGTGG
>NW_026068163.1:1213575-1214120 GCF_014885135.2 Alexandromys fortis
AGTGGTGGTGATCTCAGGGGTGGTGGTGATCTCAGGAGTAGTGGTGATCTCAGTTGTGGTGATCTCAGGAGTGGTGGTGATCTCAGTAGTGGTGACGTCAGGAGTGGTGGTGATCTCAGGAGTGGTGGTGATCTCAGTGGTGGTGATCTCAGGAGTGGTGGTGATCTCAGTGGTGGTGATGTCAGGAGTGGTGGTGATCTCAGGGGTGGTGATCTCAGGAGTGGTGGTGATCTCAGTGGTGGTGGTGTCAGGAGTGGTGGTGATCTCAGGAGTGGTGGTGATCTCAGTGGTGGTGATCTCAGTAGTGGTGGTGATCTCAGGAGTGGTGGTGATCTCAGTGGTGGTGATCTCAGGAGTGGTGGTGATCTCAGGAGTAGTGGTGATCTCAGTGGTGGTGATCTCAGGAGTGGTGGTGATCTCAGTAGTGGTGATCTCAGGAGTGGTGGTGATCTCAGTGGTGGTGGTGATCTCAGGAGTGGTGGTGATTTCAGGAGTGGTGGTGATCTCAGGAGTGGTGGTGATCTCAGGAGTGGTGGTGATCTCAG
>NW_026068164.1:0-7883 GCF_014885135.2 Alexandromys fortis
TAACGTGTGTTGTCAGAATTTCATCCCTTAAAAAAGGGGATGACGGGGACCTGAGTCACGACGAGGCAGTTAAGAGCACTTTGTGAGGATTTGTGTTCGTTCCCTTACATTCACTTCACAGCTTCCTACAGTTCCGGGAGACCTGATGCCTTCTTCTGGTCTCTTGTGGCACACCCTCAGACACATACACCTAAATCAAACTTGAAATACATCTGAAAAACATAAATATGCTAGAAAATAATTTGTTTCTGAAAATGTTACATTTTGTGGCTGGACACATGGGTTGTTTCAGTTTTGCTAAACATAAAGCTTCTATGGACATGAATATATAGATCCATGTTTAAATTTCTGCACTCAGTTGTTTTAGAATCTATTTAGAATAAGAACTTCTGTGTTATGGTAATTTTATTTACTTATGCTGGGTGCAGAGGCACATATATTTAAATCCAGATCTCGCGAGACAGGGGCAGGTGGATCTCCATGAGTTTGAGGCCAGCCTGGTCTATAGAGTGAGTTCCATAACAGGCAGGTCTATGTAGAGCCACCTTCTTTCAAAAGAACCCAAAAAACTACTTTTTCATATTTTTTGTGTGTGAGTGTTTTGCCTGCATACATCGATGTGTGCCATGTGTGCCTGGTGCCCTTGGAGTTGTAAGGGCATTAAATCTCCTGGGACTGGAGTAACATATAGTTGTGAGCCATGTTGCTGCTGGAAACCAAACCTGACCCTCTGCAAGAGCAACAATTACTCTTAACTGCTTAGCCATCTCTCCAGTCCCTGTAATTCTCTTCTTAATTATGTAAGGGACTATCATTTTGATTTCTATAGTGGCTACATCATTTTATAATCATACTGACACTGTACAAGTATTTGAATGGTTCTATGTTCTTACTACCCTTTTTGTAGGCAGGCTTTTCTTGGGGCTGCTAGCTCACAAAAAGCATAGAGACTTAATATTAATTACAAAAGCTCAGCTATAGCTTAGGCCTGTCCTGCTAGCCCTTTTAACTTAACCCATTTCTATTCATTTACATATCGCCACATGACTCGTGGATTTTACCCTATGTCTTGCTCTCTCTCCATCTGGCTGGTGGCTCTACCTTTCTTCTCCCCAGAGTCTTCTCTGCTCCAAAAATCCTTCCTAGCCATTGGATGTTCAGCTTTTTATTAAACCAATCTGAGTGACACATCTCCACAGTGTACAAAACGATTATTCCACAACACATTTTCTCCCTCCCTATCCCCCTTCCATCCATCTCTCCTCCCCCTTTCTTTGTTCCCCTCTTTTGGCTTTTTGAGACTGGGTTTCTCTGTGTAGCCCCGACTGTCCTGGAACTCACACTGTAGACCAGGCTGGCCTCAAACTCACAGAGATCTGCTTCCCCCTTCTTTCTGTGTGTTGAGATTAAAGGCGCGCACCACCACGGCCTGGCTAATGGCTCTAACTGAGGGTGTCATCCAGTGCTTTCTGTGCATGAAAGACAACTGTGAGGTTTGAGGGCTGCCTGATTTGGGCAAGTTCCCCGTGTAGCTAGTGGCCAGCAACAAAGACTTTCATCCAACATCTCATTACTAGTCTGTAAAGTCTGTATCACTTCTAAAAGTTTCTCATTTTTTTGACTCTTTAAACCATTTCTCTAAGGATATGATATGATGTAACAAATTAATAGCATCTATGCCTAAGAATGTATATGTACCAGGTAAGTCATATACCTCCTTTAGAATTCCCTCCATAGAGATGATAAGGTTTTTAAATTCCTGGATGGTGATACTGCCAGCAATTATCAGATGATTTACCATCATTAAAATCTTGGTTGAGATGAGAATTTTAAGGTGCAATAATGATGTGGGCCAGCAAGTGTCAAAGTTATACTGCTAAAGCAGTCTAGAGATGCTGGCGTTCTGGTCTTACTTGTTCCAGTGTTGCTAACCTGTGGATTTTCTAAGCAGAACTAAAAACCAAACTAATGGATTTTTGTGAAAGAGATGCCAGTCAGGGCAGCTGTGCAGTGAGTGCACGTGGGCTGCAGTGCTGTGGGACAATGGTTACCCTGTCAATTATATTATGAATAAATGCTGATTGGCCAGTAGCCAGGCAGGAAGTATAGGTGGGACAACCAGACAGGAAGTAGAGGTGGGTCAATAATAACAGAATTCTGTGAAGAAGGAATTCCTAGTCTGCAGTCCTGACCCAGCTACAGAAGAAGCAAGATGTGACTGCCTCGCCGAATAAGGTACTGAGCCACATGGCTAACATAGACAAAAATAATGGGCTAATATAAGTTATAAATGGACCAATCAGTTTATAACTAATGTAGACCGCTGTGTGATTCCTTTGGCACTTAACAATTGTGGGAACCTGGCAGGACATAAAACTTCAGCCAACACTGTGGGAGCCATGGAAAACCATGGTATCTACATGTAAAAGCCACATGCAAAGTTGGCAGCAAGCCACGGAACTGTAGGAGCCACAGTAAGCTGTGTGTGTGGCACACAGGAAGCTGTGTGGGTGCATGTGGGTGGCAGCAAATTGAGGGTGCCACAGGAAGCCATGGGCAGATGGGTAGGGCAGGAAAGGAAGATATTCTGGGGCAGATGGGAATTGGGACTGCTGGTTGTTCTCCTGAACCCAGGTGGCTAGGTTTGGGTCCAGTTCTGTGCTGTGCTGGTGGCTAAAAAGTCTTAGGCAAATGACTTTTTTTCATGAATTTGTAATCCAAATGAGTGCCACATATAGCACGATTAATAAAAACTCAGAGTTCAACGTGAGGTCAGAAAAACAAAACAGCTAGCTACTGGCTCTTACTTCTACCTCAGTCTGAAATGGTGATCATGCCTCTAGGAACCTCAGAATGAGACTGTGTCTGAGAGCTGTCTCCTTCCATCTTATAGTCCTCTCTAGGGCTGGGATTAAAGGCATGCACCACTACTGACCGATTTCTATGGCAAGCTAGCGTGGTTAATGAGATTAAAGGTATGTGTCACCACTGCCTGGTCGGTAAGGCTGATCAGTGCAGCTGTTTTACTTTCTTATTATAAGGCAAACTTCATTTATTAAATACAAATGAAATATCACTACAATGGAGGAATGTGCTTACTGGCTTGCTCTCTGTGGATTGCCCAGTTGACTTACTTACAAGGCCTAGGGGTGGTGCTACAGTGGGATGGACCCTCTCTTCTCAAACAAGGCCACACCTCCCAGCAGTGCCATTCCTCATGAGCTTATGGGGTCCAATTACATTCAAACCACCACATTCCTGGCCCTCATAAACTTGTAGCAATATCATGATGAAAAATGCATTTAATCCAACTTTGAAAAGTCCTCATAGTCTATCACAGTCTCAACAATGTTTCAAAGTCCAAAGTTCAAAGTGTCTTTGAATTTTGGGGAGGTGGAGATCAGAGAATGTCTGGTGTTTGCTGCCAGTTAGTCTAGCAGAATGGGTGAACTCCAGTGTTACGAGGCAAGCACAGGGACGTTCTTTTTTTTTTTTTTTTTTTTCCGAGACAGGGTTTCTCTGTGGCTTTGGAGCCTGTCCTGGAACTAGCTCTGTAGACCAGGCTGGCCTCGAACTCACAGAGATCCGCCTGCCTCTGCCTCCCGAGTGCTGGGATTAAAGGTGTGCGCCACCACCGCCCGGCCACAGGGACATTCTTAAAGCCTAAAAGAAATTAACCAATTGACAATTAAGTAAAACATCTTACAGACATGAATATATGTATTATATAATATATATATATATACACACACAACCCCATAGTTGCTCTAGGTTTATGTCATGTTGACATCTGAAGATAAGTATGACAATGTCTCATTCGTGTAAGCAAGCACTCTACATCTCAATTATTCTCTTTTCTTTCTACACCACGGTACTGGGGAATAAATTCAGGACTTCATGCATGTCAGAAAGTACTCTACCACTGAGCTATATCCCCAGACTGATAGGTTTGCTATTAACATTCCTTGGTAATTAGTGAAGACTGTAAATTACCTGTAAATTAAGCACTGCTGAAAAAAAAAGACATCAGAATCCCAGGGATCTTTGGGATTATGATCAAGTATCTAAATCAGGTATGATGGTGCACACCTATAATCCCAGCATGAGAATGCTGAGATTATACTGAACCTCATAGCAAGTTCTAGCCTGGGATAGATATCAAGACCTTGTTTCAAAAATAACAGCTAACATTTATGTCATTAGTGTCTCAGGATGAAAAGATAAAGAACGTGGCTGAAAAAGAATACTTGGAAAAATAATGTCTGAAAACCTCCTGGACTTTGATGAGGCATATAAATCTACAGATACAAAAGGATAAATCAAAAGAAATTGATACTAAACCCGTGAAAACTAAGATCAGGATTGTGAGTGGTGGTAACAGAAAGATGGCAAATGCAACAGGAAAACCAGGATGTCATTGGGCTTCCCTGTCAGTTGTTAGAAAGAATTGTCAGCCTAGAGGCGTGTAGTAGCCACAATGTAGGTAAGAATGAAGGGCAAGGCAGGGAACTCTCAAGTGAAAGAAAACTTGCTTCCAGCATACCTACTCCCAAAGAATGGTTAAGAAATGTTCTCCAAACAATCAAGTGGCAAATAAGGAAAGCAAACACAGGTTTCGAAAATCTGTGACTCAAGCCTAAAGCCTTGCACAGAGGGTAGGCAATGCTCTCCCAATGAGCTACGCCCCCAGCTGCATTAAGATTTCTGTGTGATAGGGTAAAAGGGCCACAGCAGCATTGTGACAAAAGGGGGAGCTGAAGAAAAAACTGCAGGAAAATACATTGAAGACACAGTAAGTGCCACCGCTCTAGAGGTGGAGGCAGCTTTTAGAATGAGCCTGAAATTGAGGTGGACCAATGTCTAAAACAATAGTCAACTTTATTAAGAGCATCAATCTTTTTATACTCTGAGGGTGAAGAGAAACTGCGTGAATATAGTTCTCATGCTTTCCAGCTGTATATACACAATCGCAAGGAGAAGCCACACATGGCAAAACCAAGTTTTTCCATAGAGAGATGTAAAGGCATGCTGGCTAGTTTTATGTCGACTTGTCATAAGCTGAAGTCATTTGAATGGAGGGGATCTCAGTTAATGTCTGCTCTTTTCTGAAAGAAATGGAGGTGGAGTGGATGTGGGGAGGAGGAGGGGCAGGAGTGACTGGGAGGACAGGAGGGAGGGAGGGGAAACTGCGGTCAAGATGTAAAATAAGTAAATAAATAAGTAAAGAAAGAAAGAAAGGAAGGAAGGAAGGAAGGAAGGAAGGAAGGAAGAAAGAGACAATGCACCCTGAAGATCAATCTATAGGCAAGCCTGGAAAGTATTTTCTTAATTAGTGACTGAAGGGAGGGAGGGCCCAACCCAATGTGTGTGGTGCCACCCCTGGACTGGTAGACCTGGGTTCTATAAAAAAAAGCAGGTTGAACAAACCATGAGGAATAAGACAGTAATCAACACTCCTCCATGGCCCCTGTGTCAGCTCCTACCTCCAGGTTCCTGCCCTGCTTGAGTTCCTTTGATGGTGAACTGTTATATGAAACTGTGAGTGAAATAAACCTTTTCCTCCCCAACTTGCATTTAGTCGTGGTGTTTTGTCACGACAGTAGTAATGCTGACTAAGACAAAGGACAGTTTAAACATTTAATTGGCTAACAACTGCAAGCAATCATGAATTATCTGAAGTAGATTCACTCCTATCCACCATACCTTGGAGGACCACGAAAACGCAGTCCGAGAACAATTCAGTATTTTGAAGAAACTGAGGCCACAGACTCTTGTTTTCTCAAAGTGTTCTCACGAGCACTCAGGATTCTTACACGACTCCATTCCTGAATTGTGTTCCAACAATTCTTAGAAAATAGAATTCTAAGACAATATTGAGGCAACATGAAGGTAAAGAAGCTAAAACACAGAAACAAAGATCAGAACAGAAACCAAACAACTACAGCCTGTATTTATTTCATCTGTTCTCTTCAAACACCTTCTATCAAATTCTTTTTGCTTTTTTTTTTTTTTTTTTGAGACAAGGTTTCTCTGTGTAACAGCCCTGGCTGTCCTGGAACTCCATTTGTAGACCAGGATGGTTTCTGCTTTCCCAGGCTGTGATTACAAAGACATGCCAACATGCTGACTTTTTTTTTTTTACAAAGAGAACTCTTTATTTTTTTTTAAAAGATTTTATTTATTTATTATGTAGACAACATTCTACCTCAATGTATGCCTGCAGGCCAGAAGAGGGCGCCAGACCTCATCACAGATGGTTGCGAGCCATCATATGGTTGCTGGGAATTGAACTCAGGTCCTTTGGAAAAACAGTCAATGCTCTTAACCACTGAACCATCTCTCCAGCCCACGTGCTGACTTTTTATTTAAGTGCTGGGAATTGAACTCAGGTCCTACTGCTTGCATATCAAGTACTTTACCAATTGAACTGTCTCCCTAGCTTTTATTCTTTATTTAATTTGGAGAGAACGTCTCATGTAGCTAGAGCTGATCAAGAGCTCCTGTTTCAGTCTGATAAGAGACTATAGGTATGCCACCAGCTCAACATCATATTTGTTTTGTTTTAAATCTTTTAGAACTTTAAATTTCATGTGTATCAGTCTTTTGCTTGCATGTACATGTGTGTGCCATGTGCATGCCTAGTGACCATAAAGAAGAGAGCATTTGATCCCCTGGAACGGGAGTTACAGTTGATTGTGAACCATGTGGTAGATGGGAACCAAACATGGCTTCTTTGTGATGGATCATCCTGACTCCATCTTAAGGTTTGTCTTGGAGCATTTTATTGCTGTGAAGAGACACCTTGACCACAGCAACTCTTATAAGGAAAGCATTTAACTGGGTTGACTCACTTACAGTTTCGGAGGTTCAGTCCATTGTCATCATAAAGAGGAACACAGTAACGTGCAGTGCAGGCAGATGTGGTGCTGTAGCTGAGAGTTTTACATCTTGCAAGCAACAGGAAGCCACTGCTACACTGAGGGAAGTTTGAGCAAAAGAGATGTCAAAGCCCACCTCACAGTGGCATATTTCCTCCAACAAGGCCACACCTTCTAATAGTGCCATTTCCTTTGGGGACCATTTTCTTTCAAACCATCACAAGGTTGAAAGCCATTTTTTTTTAAAACAAGGTCAGGATAAGTTTATTTCTTATTGCAGTGGTGGTGCACGCCTTTAATCCCAGCACTTGGGAGGCAGAGGCAGGCGAATCTCTGTGAGTTAGAGACCAGCCTGGTCTACAAGAGCTAGTTCCAGGACAGGCTCCAAAACCACAGAGAAACCCTGTCTGGAAAAACCAAAAAAAAAAAAGTTTATTTCTGTTTACTGTAAAACCCAAGTTTGACTCTGCTTTCACCTATTTCTGTTTTTTTTTTTAAAGATTTATTTATTTATTATGTATACAGTATTCTCAGTATTCTGTCTACAGGCCAGAAGAGGGCACCAGATCTCATTACAGATGCTTGTAAGCCACCAATGTGGTTGCTGGGAATTGAACTCAGGACCTTTGGAAGAGCAGGCAGTGCTCTTAACCACTGAGCCATCTCTCCAGGCCCCTATTTCTGGATTTTGAGATGCTCTGCAACCCACTCTATGAGTCTGACTCACCCTTTCCAAGAATCCTAAGCTCTGCCCTGATCAGACATTCTGCCAAGGAATCTTGAGATATTATGCCAAGTTGATCTATCAAATAATCTTATTGCTGTCTACTTCTGTAATTTGCTTGCCAAGTCCTTGTGCTACTTAATTCCTCTGAAAATCCCCACTTTGCACCTTTTTCACTATAAAAGGAGGCCTGAAAATTTCACCCTCACAGATCTTTCAAATCCAGATTTGGAGAGCCAGTCCTATGCATAGTAAATAAAGGCTTCATTGGCCTTAATTTG
>NW_026068164.1:8377-11214 GCF_014885135.2 Alexandromys fortis
AGAAACAATTAATAAATGGGACCTCCTGAAACTGAAAAGCTTCTGTAAAGTAAAAGACATGGTCAACAAGAAAAAACGACAGCCTACAGAATGGGAAAAGATCTTCACTAACCCCACATCAGACAGAGGTCTGATCTCCAAAATATACAAAGAACTCAAGATATTGGACACCAAAAGATCACATAATCCAATAAAAAAATGGAGTACAGACTTAAACAGAGAACTCTCAACAGAGGAATCTAAAATGGCTGAAAGACACCTAAGGAAATGCTCAACACCCTTAGTCATCAGAGAAATGCAAATCAAAACAACTCTCAGATTCCATCTTACACCTGTAAGAATGGCCAAGATCAAAACACTGATGACAACTTGTGCTGGAGAGGTTGTGGGGAAAAGGGAACACTTCTGAATTGCTGGTGGGAATGCAAGCTGGCACAACCCCTTTGGATGTCAGTGTGGCAATTTCTCAGAAAATTAGGAAACAACCTTCCTCAAGACCCAGTGATACTACTTTTGGATATATTTCCAAAGGATGCTCAATCGTGCCACAAGGACATGTGCTCAACTATGTTCATAGCAGCTTTGCTTGTCATAGCCAGAACCTGGAAACAACCTAAATGCCCCTTGACTGAAGAATAAATAAGGAAAATGTACACAATGGAGTACTACACAGCAGAAAAAAAGACATCTTGAATTTTGCAGGAAAATGGATGAAGCTAGAAAACATTATTTTGAGTGAAGTAACCCAGACACAGAAAGACAATTATCACATGTACTCACTCATAGGTGGTTTTTAAACATAAAGCAAAGAAAATCAGCCTACACACCACAATCCCAGAGAACTTAGACAACAATGAGGACACTAAGAGAGACTTACATGGATCTAATCTACATGGGAAGTAGAAAAAGACAAGGTCTCCTGATTAAATTGGGAGCATGGGGACCTTGGGGGAGGGCTGAAGAGGGAAGGAGAGAGGCAGGGAGGGGAGCAGAGAAAAATGTAGAGCTCAATAAAAATAAAAAAAAAGAAGTACAGCAACCTATATGCGATTTGCAGGGGCAAATGGTCAAGGTCAGTAGAGAGCTACTTCAGACAATGTTGGCAATGTTGGAGAACACAGGATACCTCAGGCAGATCTGCCTTGGGATTAATAACCACAGCTCTGGCAGAAGAGTCGGATTCCCTGAGCCTGCAACCCTGACTCCTCCAAGGCACTGGATCAAGCCTTATACCTGCCTTGCCAAGTCCACTTCTGAACAAGGACACAGACCTAAAGTTCCCTCTGTCATTTCATAGGGGCCTCTGACAAAGTCTTGAGTCACTCTGGCTCCCCATAAAACACATAAAACATAAAACAAAATATTGGCATAATTTCTTGTATCTTATCAGATCATAAAGAATAAAACTAGAAATCAAAGGCATGAGAATCTACAAAAAAGACACAATCAATCAAGAGACTGAAAAATGTGTTTTTAAATGATTAGTGGTCATTGATAAATATCAGGGGAAGTTAAAAGCTATAGTCAAAAGAAAATGAAAACACTACTCACTGGAATCTGTGTAATATAGCAAAGGCAAGTCTAACAGGAATTTTTGGGTTGTTTGCTTTTTTGAGATAGGGTGTCGCTCTTTAGCCCACATTGGTGTGGAATCATTACGTTGTCTGGGTTGTCCTTGAACTCAAAATCATCCTCCCTCAACCTCCCACGTTCTGGGATTACTGAAAACTGTTGTGCCTAACTAAGAGGGAAGTTTATAAGTACTAGTGTTTACACTTTAAAAAAAATCTGAGCTCTCTCAAAAACCTAATACTTAGGGAGTAGACTAGAAAGTTAAAATTAGTAAAGCAAAGGTATTAATTATTCAAATGAATTGGAAATAGGGAAATGTAAAAAAAAAGAAAAGCACCAAGATAGGAAAGAGGGTAAAATATGAGATAAAGTTATAAGAAACAACAACAGCTGTTCAGTAGTGGCACACACCTTTAATCCTAGCACTTGGGAGGCAGAGGCAGGCAGATTTTTTTTTTTGACTTTGAGGACAGCCTGTTCTCCAAGAGTTTTAGGACAGCCAGAGCTGTTACACAGAGAAACTCTGTAAAGAAAAACAAAAAAGAAAAAAATAGCAAGGGAAAACACTGTAAAGGGGAAAGATTCTCTCCAGCCCATGTTATTGCCCTGCTGAGGAGGAAAAGGAAAGGAATGCTTCACTTTCTCTCATTTATCTTCTCTTGATATAGGAGGCAGCTATTTTCTTTCTGAAGTCCAAACAAGTTATACCAGAGAGAGCTATTTGCAGACCTATTTTTTTTTTCTGCTGGGTAATGGCACTGATTAATGTCAATGTTATCTGTAGGTCAATATGAAGAGTTTAAAATCTTCCTTCTGACTGCTCCCACCTGCTGAGTCTGAGCACTCTTGGTGGAAAGCATGCTTGTACCAGAAGTTATTTGAGTGTGTGGAGTTTGGCCTGGGAGCTTCCAGAGCCGTGACTGCTCCCCTAAAATTGCTCTGGCCGTCTGAGAATGCAAAGAAGTCATATGAAAGCAATCTGCCTTGGCAGGGCAAGGCACAGGGCACTGCGAGACACTTTGGCTCCCGGTTGATCCTGGTCATGGGAGGCGTTACAACAACTCGCAGGGTGAACAGAATCCCTATGTCTTCCCCTCCTGGATCATACCACCGTAACCCCCTAGTATTGACTGTTAACAGTTAACTCTTTTTCCCTCCTCAGTGAAGGTGATTGTGATTTCAGATTCTCCTGGTGTGGTACGGGTGAAAGAGACTAAGTTCTTTTTGCTAATCCCCAACCAGGAGACACTGACTTTGGTTTCACA
>NW_026068164.1:11631-15969 GCF_014885135.2 Alexandromys fortis
AAAAAAAAAAAAAAAAAAAAAAAAAAAAAAGTTAGCTGGGGGAACCAGGTATCCAGGGGATGAACTCCAGTGGCTAGCCTTAAGGCTTGCCCAATCTTCAAAGTTAGTCAGGTTCCAGGTTAAGTCCTGAGGTGTATGGGAGTTTTTAGTACTATATGTGTACAGAAACATCAGGGCAAAAAAATCATCAAGCCTGGCAGAATCAGGCCTCCTTGACTAATCTCAGTTTTAGAGGATTTGGGGTAGCTGAAGCTTCCATTTGGAAGGTCCTGGGTTATCCTGTGGAGGTAGGTGCTGGCTTGACGTGAGATGCGTGGATCCAGGCTGCAATACCGTCCACTTTGAGGGCAGTAGGTGTCGTAAGAAGCATGGTGCAGGATCCCTTCCAGCGAGGTTCAAGGTTCTGGGACCGGTGTCTCTGAACGTACACAGAATCACCAACCTGGAACGGGTGCGAGATCTCTGGGTGTCCGGGCTGGTAGGCAGCAGCCAAGGGGAAGCCTGCTTCTGACTGTCTGTTAACCATCTCTGTTCGCCCTCCAGGAGTAGCCCAGGTAGGCTACTTGCTTCTTGCAGATCTGTGCCTTTTTAGCAGATGTCCTGTAGCCCAGTTTACCTAATCTGGTGAGTCCCTCTGAGGCATTCCTGCTCAGTCTCTGTGGACCAGCAGGAGGTCATCTACCTATTGGAGTAAGATTACCTCTGGATTGGTGGTGCAGAAGGACCCTTAGGACTTGGAGTGGGGCCCAGGGCCCTGGCAAAGGGGGCTACCCCAGCCGGGGCTAGCTGGCCCTGGTCAGGCAATACTCAATCCAGTATTGATGCTACTGCTCTGGTGCAGACTTCCAAAATTCCACAGCACTTTGAAGAATTAAGAACAGCTACAGACGAGGACTTAAGGGCCCTAGAACAATCTATCTCCAAGCTTGAAATTTCAATAACCTCACTTTTTTTTTCAAGACAGGGTTTCTCTGTGGCTTTGGAGCCTGTCCTGCAACTAACTCTGTAGACCAGGCTGGTCTCAAACTCACAGAGATCTGCCTGCCTCTGCCTCCCGAGTGCTGGGATTAAAGGCCTGCGCCACCATCGCCCGGCAACCTCACTTTCCAAAGTAGTGTTTACAAAATAGGGGTGGGTTAGACTTGCTATTTCTTCAAGAAGGAGGACTCTGTGCTGCCCTAAGAGAACAATGTTATTTTTACGTATATCACTCTGGGGTAATTAAGGATTCGATGGCTAAGCTCAGAGACAGGTTAGACAAGAGATGGAGAGACAGGGAGGCACAACAAGGTTGTTTTTAAGACTGGTTCATTCATTCCCTCTGGTTCACGACACTCATTTCTACCATCACTGGTCCCTTGATCATTCTGTTAGTCATCTTAACCTTTGGGCTCTGTATCCTCAATTGACTCCTGATGTTCATTCACAAGCAACTTAGCATTACTCAAGCTTTGGTGTTGACCCAGCAATATGATGATCTTAGGGAAAATCCCTAAGAATCCTAAGATTGGGATTCAATCAAATCAGAGGCAGGGACGAAAGACTTTGTGGCACCTCAGCATTACTGCATCCCCCCTCCCTGGGAACCAACCACACGTGCACTGGAGCTTTGAGTACTGATGTGGGAGTGTCATATATCAATCTGTTGATTTCATTGGTTAAGCAATAAAGAAACTCCTTGGCCCTGATAGGTTAAAACATAGATGGGAGGAGTAAACAGAATAGGATGCTGGGAGGAAGAGGAAGTGAGCTCAGACCCGACAGCTCTGCTCTCTGGAGCAGAGACGCCATGCTCAGCTCTCCCGGGTAGACGCGATAGCTCTGTGCTCTGAGGCAGAAGCATGAAGCTCAGACCCAGGATGGACGTAGGCTAGAATCTTCCAGGTAAAAGCACCTTGGGGTGCTTACACACATTAATAGAAATGGGCTAATCCAGGTGCGAGAATTAGCCTAGAAGAGGCTAGATAGAAATGGGCCAAGCAGTGCTTAAATGAATACAGTTTGTGTGTTGTTATTTCGGGCATGAGCTAGCAGGCAGCCGGGGTGCTGGGGACGCAGCCCTGCTGCCGCTCCAATTTCAACAGAGTACTTTCCATCCCCTTTGTAGTCTTTCTTCAATAGACCCAGACTCTGGAACTGGGGTGCGAAAACTGGCCAGATCCTGGTGTAGGGCCTCATCAAATAGAGTTGGAGAATTCTTGAATCCCTGGGGTAGTCTCATCCAGGTGAGCTGACCAGAAACTCCCAAATTGGGATCCTTCCGTTCAAGGGCAAACAATGGATGGCTCTGAGGGCTAAGTCTCAGACAGAAAAAAGCATCTTTTAAATCAAGTACTGAGTACCACACAGGGGTCTGAGGCAGGGCATGTAAGAGATTATAAGGGTTGGGCACCGTAGGATGAATGTTTAGAGTGCAGTGATTGATTTCCCTTAAATATAGGACTTGTCTGTAGTCCCCTGTGTCTGGCTTTTTTACTGGGAGGAGAGGAGCTTTCCAAGAAGAATGGCAGGCCTTTAAGATGCCCAATGTTAAAAGTCTCTGAATGTGGGGCCTGATTCCTTCTCAGGCCTCGCAGCTCATGGGGTACTGTTTTATGGAAACTGGTATGGCCGATGGTTTTAATTCTATTGTCAGGGGAAGCTGATTGCTTGCCAGCCCCATACTTGTGGTTTCTGCCCAGGCCTGGGGGAAGTCATGGAGCCATTCGTCATCGATGGGCAGCTCCGAGGGAGGGGGCAGTTCAAACAGCCCATGTTCATCCTCTAATCTTAAAGTTAGACTTTGAAGAGCCTGGCCAATATTGTCAGTGACTGACTGCTTTCATAGGTTTGGGTAAGTTGTATCTTTATTTTCATTGAATTCAAGGAAGACTTTAATTTCTCTCTTTAGTTCTTCCTTGACACAGAGGTGGTTCAGTAGTTGGCTGTTCAGTTTCCATGAGTTTGTAGGTTTTCTGGGGGTGGTATTGTTGTTAAATTCTAACTTTATTCCATGGTGATCCGATAAGACACAGGTGGTTACTACAATTTTTTTGTATCTGTGAATGTTTTGTTACTAAGGAATGTGATCAATTTTCAAGAAGGTTCAATGAGATGCTGAGAAGAAGGTGTATTCTTTCCTATTTGGGTAGAATGTTCTATAGATATCTGTTAAGTCCATTTGATTCATTACATCTGTTAGTTCTCTTATTTCTCTGTCAAGTTTCTGTCTGGTTGACCTGTCCATTGGTGAAAGAGGAGTGTTGAAATCTCCTACTATTAGTGTGCTTTGAGTTCTAGTAATGTTTCTTTTACATAAGTGGGTGCTTTTATATTAGTGGCATAGATATTCAGGATTGAGACTTCATCCTGATGAATTGCTCCTGTTATGAATATAAAGTGGCCTTCTCCATCTCTTCTGATTGATTTTAGTTTGAAATCAATTTTGTTAGATATAGTATAGCCACAAGTATAGTATGCTTGTTTTTTAGGTCCGTTTGATTGAAAATCCTTTTCCCAACTCTTTACTCTGAGGTAATGTCTGTCTTTGAGGTTGAGGTGTCTTTCTTGTAAACAGCAGAATGCTGGATCCTGTTTTCATATCCATTCTCTTAACCTGTGCCTTTTTATGGGTGAATTGGGTCTATTGATATTAAGCGATATTAATGACCAGTGGTTGTTAACTCCAGTTTTTTTTTTTTTTGGTGGTAATGTTTGTGTGTTTCCCTTCTTTGAGTTGTGCTGGAGGAGGGTTGTCAGATGTCTGTGATATTATGGGTGTTGTTGGCTTCCTTGATTTGTGGTTTTTCCTTCTAGTACTTTCTGTAAGGCTGGGTTTGTGGCTATGTATTGTTTTAATCTGCTTTTGTCCTGGAATATCTTGTTTTCTCCATTGATGGTGAATGCAAGCTTTGCAGGGTATAGTAGTCTGGGCTTGCATCCATGGTCTCCTAGTGTCTGCAGCACATCTATCCAGGACCTTCTGGCTTTCATGGTTTCCACAGAGAAGTCAGGTGTAATTCTGATAGGTTTACCTTTATATGTTACTTGACCTTTTTCCTTTGCAGCTCTTAATATTCCTTCTTTATTCTGTATGTTTTGATTATTATATGGCAAGGGAATTTTTTGATCTAGTCTATACAGAATTGGTGTTCTGTATGCTTCTTGTACCTTCATAGGAATATCCTTCTTTAGGTTGGGAAAGTTTTCTTCTATAATTTTGTTGAATATATTTTCTGGGCCTTTGAGCAGTAATTCTTCTCCTTCTTCTACCCCTATTATTCTTAGGTTTGGTCTTTTCATGGTGTCCCAGATTTCCTGGATGTTTTGTGTTAAGAATTTGTTGGATTTGCTGTTTTC
>NW_026068164.1:21215-29647 GCF_014885135.2 Alexandromys fortis
TTTTTTTTTTTTTTTTAGTTTTTCGAGACAGGGTTTCTCTGTAGTTTTGGAGCCTGTCCTGGAACTAACTCTTGTAGACCAGGCTGGCCTCGAACTCACAGAGATCCACCTGCCTCTGCCTCCTGAGTGCTGGGATTAAAGGTGTGCGCCACCACTGCCTGGCTGTTGGAGGAATTCTTGCATTGGTGCCTGCATCTCTTCCTTAAAATTCAGCCAGGAGAGTCTTGGTGTCTTGGCCCAATCTTTGCTGTGGTGACTGTGTACTTGGGGGAGGGGATTCTTGATCTGCCCTCTCTCAGGTCCCCTCCTCCCTGAAGCAGGCTGTGGTGGTGAATCTAAGGACCCAGAGATGGAAAGGAGTTCCTGGGGGCAAGATGGGATGGGGTAAATAGAGAAAGCTAGTAGCCAGGGAGACGCCCCACTGAATGGCCAGACACATTTAGGGAATTGGAGGGGGCCTGTACTCTGTTCCTGGAGCATCCGGCAGGCAGGGCAGAAACACAATTACCCCTCAGGAAGGATCATCTCAATACAGTAGCAGAGCCTTTGCTGGCCAAGGACCTCGCAGACCCAGGTCCTACTTCTTCATCCAGGAATATCAGAACAGGATTATTTGCAAGGTCAGTCCTTCTAAAGTACCCTTTGGATGACCCTGATATGTCTATGTGTGGTCCTACCTGTGGTGACCTTGACGTGTCTGTGTGCTCCTACCTGTGGTGACAGCTTGTCAGGAGCCTTTTCCCTCCTAAAAATCATTACAGGAACCATCACCCTGAGGAGTCTGCAGAGAACCCCACACCCATAAATTGTGTTAAGAATCGTTCTATTGACAGAACCTACCACACCCAACTAAGCTGTTAGGGGAACCTGCCTCACATTCCAGCTATCCAGGGAACTAGGTGTGTCAACTCGTGACTGACCTCCTGGCCTATGTGACCTGACCGAATGTAACCTCCTGGCCTAAGTGAGGAACCTGAACCACGTGACCTGGACCAAGCAGCGAGATCCCATGCCCTGCCCCCCAAGCCCTCATCCAGGGGCTACATAAGCAGCAACCCTGACCCTAATAAACGGAGGCTGTAACAAACTTAGCATGGCCTCCTCCTTCTCTCCTAGCCCATTTATCTTCCAGATAGCACCCCTCCGTGACCCTGGAGTAACTGACTGCAGGGTGGGTAACACCCCTAGACTGAGTAACCCACCCAACGCAATTGACAACAGCTGGTGTGTACATGTGTGCTCCTACCTGTGGTGACCCTGTGTGTCCATGTGTGCTCCTACCTGTGGTGACAGCTGGTGTGTACATGTTGTCTCCTATACAGCTCAGGTTCTGAAGTGTGGAGCAGAGTCACTAACATTGTTCCTTACTCAGACAGCTCTTGTCAACCCCTGTTAGTCTCATTTTCTTTCCTTCTGACTTTTTCATCAAGAGCAGCAGTCTCCTTGTTCCCATAACCTTTCTTCTCTATAAAGCCCTCCCAGCCCCAAGGAGGCCTGTAGCCAAGAGACTTGCCAGACAAGTTTGGATCCCCAATGAGGAAGAGACTGTTTGACCTGCTCTGCCACTAAAACTCCAAGCACGCTCACCATGCGCTCTACAGAGAGACTTCCAGCCCGAGGAAGGACCAGCCTGGACACAGGAGCACCTTCTCTCTGGCTTCCAGGACAATCTGTCATTGTTAGGCCCTGGGTTATGGAAGTTCTCCTGCTGAGTCCTCCAGTTTACTCCTACTTCTGGGTTTAGGGCTTTTTGTTTGTTTCTAGGAGATAGAGTTTATTTCCAGACAGGGTTCCTTTATTAACCAACGGCAATAAAATGTATTCACAGCATGCAGAGGGGAATCACACATCAGTAGACCTTGAACTCAGAGATCCAACTGTTTCTGCATCCCAGTGCTGGGATTAAAGGTGTGTGCCACCGTGGCTGGCCTGGTTGAGGCTCTTTCAATGAAGCAAGTCATGTGGAACAAATCACAGCCCTGGTCCAGACAGAGGAGCAGCTTATTCATTTCTCCTCCTCTATGCTGACATTATGAGGAGATAAGAGAGAACTCCCCAATCCACTGACATCCTGAGGCTGGAAAGGCACCATCCAAATCCATAGTATTTATTATGAGCTGCCATCTTCCATACGTTCCGCTATTTGGTGTATACTTATATCTACTAGCCCAAAGTCAGTTTCTTTTGTCCTTCCTGTCTGTCTTTCTTTTTTGTTTCTGGGACAGAGTTTCTCTGGGAAGCCCTGGCTGTCCTAGAACTTACTCTGTAGATCAGGCTGGATTTGAACTCACAGAGATCTGCCTGCCTCTGCTTCCCGAGTGCTGGGATTAAAGGTGTGTGCCTTTAAGTTTAATTTAAATTGTGCTAGCAATTCTTGGTTTGTTTGTTTGTTTTTCCAAAGACAGTTTCTTAAGCAGTTTATAGATTTTAATAAGAGAATTTCTGGTGCCTTTAATTCTGGGAGGAGCAACTTTGGCAGATGGAAACTCAACTTCGCTGTCCATACTTTTCCCTTTGGTATGTAGCCGGTCCTCCAAGGTTAAAACCTTTCATCTTGGAGGACAATTTCTTAAGATATAAGATGCAAAATAGAAAACTGCTTAGAAGAGACATAGACCAGTTTGGAAGAATCAGAGAGAAGCTGAGATGCCTGTAAGAAGCTCAGACCAGCTGAGGCACCTGGAAAGGAAACTCTCCAATCTGTAGAGCTGCCTGCAGGCTGTGTAGTGTGCTCCAGGTCTTCTGCTTTTGTGAGCTGTCACCCATGCTGAGGTGGACTTTGGTGATGTAGATGTCTTTGAGTTGTTTTTGCTTCTGTAAATAATCCCTCATCCATATTTCTGTAAGGAGCCCCAATGAAACTCTTTAATTCTGTCTAGATAGATGGCTCAGAGGTTAAGAGCACTTGGTGCTTTTGCAGGGGACCTGGGCTTGATTTCCAGCACCCATATGGCGGCTCACAGGCATCCACAATTTCAGGAGATTCAACAGGCTTGCACGTGATACAATATCATCAACGCAGGGAAAGCATTCATATGAACCAAGCAAAATAAACGTAAAAACAATATTAAAACAAAACACAAACCTCAGTGCTAACCAAGTTGGATTTTGGTGATTTAGTACTTCGGATTGTCATTAGTTCCCTATCTGGCGTGGTAGATACTTGTCACCCCTACCAGGAACAGTGTCATACAATGCCCTTTCCTACTGAAAGTCACTAGATGTATACCTGAGTGCTCCCCAGTTTTCCCAGGGATGAGGGGATCAGGCCGACTCTGCTGCCCAGGTCTCAGTTCTGTTATTTCTACACTTTCCCTTCTCTTATGGCTGCAGTCACTTCAGACAAACACAGGTCCTTACAATCGCTTCTGTAGTAATTCCAGGGAGGCCCATGAAAACAGCCTCCCCAGGAACACATGCTAGCAAAGTCTGCAAACAGGACAACAGCTATGGCAATCTGATGCAGTCATTTTTTATTCATTGCCTTGTCCCCCTCGGGCCAGAGCTTTACATCACCAACAATACCAGCCCAGTTGAGCCCAAAGGCACACGAAGAGCTGCTACTTCATCTGCTGGCTTGATAGCTCCATGTGAAAGCCTTAATTCCTTGTAAGGCAGTCTCTGGCTCTGAACCTAGAGATCTAAGGTTATGATGATAAAGATATCCAGTCATTTCATCAGAGATGACATCTACCCTTCACCTCAAACCTATAGACACACCCAAGTACACCTACATCTCTGACAGTCTGGGGAATAATGAACCACTCAGGCAAGGATTGCTCTGTGACTATAATATAGCCTGCCTAAATCCCATAGACAGTAACTTCAACCATGATCAGGATAGGAGCTGTTAAGAATGACATTTAGCTGGGAAGTGGTAGCACAAGCCACCACTTTAATCTGAGCACTTGGGAGGCAGAGAAGGATGGATCTCTGAGTTCAAGGGCAGCCTGGTCTACAGAGCAAGTTCCAGGACAGGCTCCAAAGCTACAGAGAAACTTTGTCTCTAAGAAAAAAAGAAGTAGCTTGGTGGTGGTGGCACATGCCCTTAATCCCAGCACTCAGGAGGCAGAGGCAGATGGATCTCTGTGAAATCGAGGCCAGCCTGGTCTAAAAGAGCTAGTTCCAGGACAGGCTTCAAAGCTACAGAGAAACCCTGTCTCAAAAAAAAAAATAAAGAAAAAAAAGTGACATTTAGAATATGACCGACAAAATTACATTTTTCTTCTCTGTTGTAATAGGAGCGGCAGGGCTGCGTCCCCGGCACCCAGCCGCCCGCATGGCTAGCTTATGCCCTGAAATAATTACACGGAAACTGTATTTTTTTAAACACTGCCTGGCCCGTTATCGGTAGCCTCTTATTGGCTAGCTCTTACATATTGTTCTAACCCATTTCTAATATTCTGTGTAGCCCACGAGGTGGCTTACCAGGGAAGATCTTAACCTGCGTCTGTCTGGAATGGGAGAATCATGGCGACTCCTCACTCAGCTTCTTTCTCCCAGAATTCTGTTCTGTTTACTCCACCCACCTAAGGGTTGGCCTATCAAATGGGCCTAGGCAGTTTCTTTATTAATAAGAAATCACTCCCATATCACTTCTCATCAAGTCTTTCATCTCTTCCAGTCACCTTTACAATGGGGCCTTCTCTGCCACTTAATCACTGCCTATCGTCTGTGTCCCATCCAGAGTCATCTCAGGTCTCACAACTTGCTGTTTATCTGCTCTGACTGAGGGAAGGAGAAATGGGGTGCATTTCTCAGATACAGACAATTATAATTCTTCAACCAAAAGAGGGAGCACAATGTTATTGCCTGTCTTTACTCAGAAATTGCGCACTTCCTGCAGTTCAGGCTACAGTAACTACTCTGTGGTTACTTTGTTTCAGTAAAACAAAGGACTCTGTAGTTACCTTGTTTCAGTATCACTTGTTTCAGCAGAGCCCAATTTATAGCATGACTACCAAAGTGAAGCATCAGCAAAAATGCCCCTATATCTCCTTCCCTCAGTTGTATTCTAAACGATACTGTTTTTTTCTTTAATTTTTTTGAGTCCTTCATCTGCCTTATATAACTCTGTTCCTTGTTGGGGTCAGCCCCCACAAATAAGACTTTCTCCAGAGTAGAGGCATGGGGATTTAGAAATATAGTAAAGAATATGTAGACGTGAATGAAAACAATAATATGGAGAAACATATAGGATAGTATCAGAAGCAAATTCTAGTGAGTACAGAAAATTTGCTGGCATTTAATTTCCAACTGCTTAAAATACCCCTGACCAAAAGGTAGAAGAAAAGCAAATGATTTCATTAACATATCAGTTGAAATTCCTGGGCTACAATCATAGTTTAACATTCTGTTGCTAAACAAAGCAAGTGGCCAAGTCACCCTTAAGCCCTAGACTCTGCTCCAGACCAAACACTCTGTAGATAAACCACTCCCTGGGTGGAATCCGAAGTTATTTCCATAAAGGGAACTGAAACTTAGTTGGACCCTTAGACTTTTGTTTTGGGTAGGAACAAACTAAGTACCTAGTCCAGGAGCAGGAGGTCCAGCAATTTGCCACACCTGTTGACAACAAGCTTGAGTAAGCCTGACTCCAGTTCACAACTGGGGGGCCGGAGCTTTGTCCGGGGTAAAAGCACAATAACCTTGAAGGAATGAGAAACAAATTCCAAATCTCTGACCTTTGGCCTTTTTGGGCCTCCACAGTTCCCAACCTGAAGGAAAATGCAGAGCAAGACTGATTCACACCTGTGCAGTGATGGCATTTTCCCTGCAACCTGAAACCTAGCTGTCAAAGGTAATCAAAGCAGCTTCTTTTTTTGATATATTATACTTCTTTTTTGTCTCATCAGAAAGCATCCAAGTTGAGGGGTTAGTAAGCATCTCAGAGAACAAAACCTAGGAAAGGGCTTGAGAGGAATGAAACTCAGGTGCTGTGTGTGAAGCACAAGTGGGAACTGCCTCCTGAAATCTGTTACAGGAACATGAAAAACTAAGAACCACCAAAGTGACAAATTCCTACAGTACACCACATGTTTTATTTCCTGAAGATGGGAGGTGCCATCACAAGACATTTATCGTTGAGGACATTGAATAAAATGTCACCTCTGTCACCAGTTTACAGAGACAGAGACAGTGCTGTAAAAACCTAAAAGTAACCAGGATGGTGGTGAACGTCTGTAATCCAAGCACCTGGGAGGCTGGGGCAAGATGATTCAAGTTTAGGGCCAGTTTGGGCTATGTAACATATCCCTGCTTTAAAACATATTTGTAGTTCTTACAATCCACAAGTTATAGTTATAAATCCTGTGTTTATATCACAGATTAAATTTACTTTCAACCTTTTTAAAATGTTCTGCAGGGCTGGGGTATAAGCGCAGAGGCCTCTTAGTTACCTATATAGTAAGCCTTGAATTACATTGTGGTTACCCTACAAATTTTAGACATTTTTTACTACTCTTTAAATTTGGCAACCTAATGTTACTGCTATTAAGAGTGGAGAAGGCCAGTATTAAACTGCTCATCTCTTTATAGGGAAACACAAAAGGAAAGATCAGATTTGCTTAGCGTGTATAATGCAGGTTCTGGATATGGCAGATTGACTTGCTGGGGGGTGGTGTAGCACGCCTTTAATCCCAGCACTCAGGAAACAGAGGCAGGGTGATTTCTGTGAGTTAAAAGTCAGCCAGGTCTATAAGAGCTAGTTCCAGGACAGGCTGCAAAGCCACAGAGAAATCCTGTTTTGAAAACAAAACAAAACAAAAACAAACAAACAAAAGGCAGACTGACTTAAAATTCTGGCTTTATCATTCAATTTCTCTGGGACCAAAATTCACATATATAACTACTCCAAGCCTCATCTGCCAAATGGGAATATCAACAGTATTTACTTGAAACCATGTAATAAGCACACTACTCCTGGGGTACTTAGTATTTAATAGCTATTATTACTATCCTAATGAGAATTCCTATTAGTGGATGCAATTAGTTACTTAAGTTGAAACTACTTATCCATGCCAAACCATCAATCATGGGGCCTGTGCCATGGTATTTGCCATCAAGCCTGGGATCCACATGGTAGAAGGAACCAAATCCTGTAGTTGTCCTCTGACCTCCACGTGCAAACGATTAAGCTCCTCCCCTACACAAATGAGGAAATGGTATTCAAACATTAAAAAACCATGCCTACTTGAATATTAGTTATTTTATAGGATACTGGGATTGAGTTCAGGCTTTGCATATATTAAGTACATACTTCACCGTTAAGATACACTCCCCAAATGCAAATAATCAAACATAAACAAGGATATTAGTGCCTCGCAATCCCTCCCACCCCTAGGAGTTCTTTCTCACTTTTCTTTAGACTGCAGATTGGCAAATCTAGGTTCACTCTGCAAAATGCCTGCATGTGCTAAACACACCAGAGTGAATTTAAGGCCAGATTGCACAACTTGAACCCTGTCTAAAAAGTAAAAAGTAGTGGTGCACACCTTTAATACCAACACTAGCCAGGCGGATCTGTCCCTTTGAGGCTAGCCTGATCTAGACTGCAAATTAGAGGTCAGCCAGGGCTACATGGTGAGTCTCTATTAAACACGAGATTGGACAAATAAATACGATGTGTATTACACACAGGTACTGTGGTATCGCTTGTTCTGTTTGGCAAACATTTATCCTCATGCAAGTTATGTGCTGGTTCTTTCCATTTCATTCGGTAGGGAAATGGCGACAGAGAAATCAACATAATAGAGTGCTCTGTAATGAGCAGCGCCTGTGGGCCCTGGACCTCTCTGTCCACCTGTAGTCACCTGAACCCTTTCTTCCTAGATTCAGTTTATTTCTTCCAGCCTTCAGGCTGTAAATGCTCATTTGCAAAGCAGTGTGGAAGGCTGTCTTTCATACTGGTAAATATTAAAAGCTCCTACTGTTAGGTTCATGCGTTGAACATTTAACAAATTGAAGGGTGCCCCTATCCAGGTGTGCATACTTCAAGCTATGCACAGATGCTGACAGCGAAAGAACACGGGTACACTCTGTTGTTCCTTTTGGAAACTACAGCTCCCAGATTCCTCCTGGATTACGGATACCTGCGCGCATGGGCGCGCACAGGTGCAGGACATTTCTCCCAGATACCCTTGCGCTTCTCGTTAAAAAGAGAGCTTCCACGAGGTCTCGCTCTCTCTTGCCCCTTACCCTTGTGTGTCTTGCACACCTGTCCCTTATCGTGTCCCCCTCCTCCCCATTAAAGTGCACCCACGTGGGAGCCGTGTGTCTGTGTCTCCTCCTTTTGTGCGTGTTTTGTCTGTCCTGTGTTTGTCTACACACACACCCGCTTTAAAAGAATACTATTTTGATGCCGTGGGCTCTGGGCTTCTGGCGCCTCCCGGAGTCCGCGGCCTCACAGCCGGACACAAAGTCAGAACCGAGAC
>NW_026068164.1:34851-36694 GCF_014885135.2 Alexandromys fortis
AGACTGATCCGTCTATGGCTTCTCAATGTTCACCTGCCCACATGTTCCTGGCAATGTCTTCCCTGCAGGGTCCGTCTTCCTGGCAGGCACCCTCCGCTCTGGCAATGGCCATGGACCCGGCCTCCCCGCCTGGCCTCGTGGGACTGCCCCTTCCCGCCCTTCCTGGCCGGGCGACACCTCACCCATCTCTCTTCCTTCAAAAGGTTCTAGACACCGAAAGGACTCACCTAAATCTTCCCCCTGTGATGCCTCTAATCGTTCCACCCTCAGATCTCCCTCTCGTTCTCAGCCACGCAAACATTTCCCCAGATCCAGGTCTCTTTCCCCAAGGAGCTTCCATTCCCGCTGAAGCACTGGTTCCCTGTCCAGTTCCTCCGATCCACCTTCACCTCATTTCTCTCGCAACTGGACGCACAAACAGCTAACAGTGTATTCCCACCACAGGCAGCCAGAAGCTTCGTGGGACTCCTCTGTGTACCCTTCCCCCCCTACTCCGCCCCCTCGGTCTTTCAAAATGCCCTCAGGTGCTAAACCCGGCACTGTCTGGCCCCAACCTTCACCCCACCCCTTAAGTGCTCGTGGGCCACAGTGGAGACCGCCCCGGTCAAATTAAGCCAGCTACATTCCTTTCAGGTGGTGCTGATGGAAGATATGAGCCTCACATTTCAAGCACAGCCCACAGCCTCACAGACACCTCCTAACACCCAACAGATCCTGTCCTACCTACACCAGTTTTTTCATCCCAATGAAAAAGCCCTACTTCATTTTGTAAAAACACATATCAAACCCACACCTAAGGATATCAGGTTTCTAAAAGCCACCACTGCTTCCTGTCAGATCTGCCAAAAGTCAGATCCCAGGACCAAATATCGTAGCTTCCCCTTTCCTACCCACCAAGCCAGAGGCTCTCTTCTGGGAACCGACTGGCAGCTGGATTTTACTCATATGCCCACAGTTAGAAAAATTAAATATCTCCTGGTTCTGGTGGATACAATGTCTGGATGGGTTGAAGCCTTCCCCACCTCTAACAAGAGAGCCCAGACAGTCTCTGATGTTCTTCTCTGAGAGATTATTCCCCGGTTTGGACTCCCAACTTCTCTTCAGTCAGATAACGGCCCAAAGTTTACTTCCCAGATTTCTCAAAATCTGTCTAAAGCACTCGGAATTCCCTGGAATTTCCACATACCGTACCACCCTCAGTCTTCAGGTAAGGTAGAACAGACTAACCGCTCTTTAAAGGAAGCTCTCATTAAGATGTCACAGGAACTCCACCTCGATTGGGTAAGACTTCTGCCTCTCACTCTTCTCAGGCTTTGGGCTCTCCCAAAGGGCCCCCTTTTTATTTCACCTTTCGAACTCATGTATGGGCTGCCGGTTTTAACCCCCGGCCTCTCATCGGGAACACCTCCCTGATCACCTGCTCACTCCCCTCCTTTCCCACTTACGTTCGCTTCTGTGGGACTTCGCTGATCACTCTCTACCTCAGCCTTGCACTAACGCTTGTCCACCACAAATTAAAATAGGAGATGAGGTATTACTCTCACCCCCAGGTCAACGCCCCCCACCTCTTTCTCCTAAGTGGCAGGGACCTTTCAGAGTAAGTCTTCTAACTCCCACAGCTGCCAAGCTTGAAGGAATCCCTCATTGGATTCACTTGTCACACATTAAACCATTTATCTCCATGGCTCAAGATAATCCTTCATACATGGTAACCCAGACAGGACCCTGTTCCCTCAAGTTCCAAAGGACACCAGGCTCAGCCCCCCTACCCCATCCACCACCTAATCCTCTGCCTGCTCCAAATTCCTAAATAATCATTCAGCTGTCATTACAGATCATCAAA
>NW_026068164.1:37127-38436 GCF_014885135.2 Alexandromys fortis
AGGCCTTGTAGAGAGGACAGCACTTTTCAACAATCTTGTTGCGGGGTGTGCTCGCTGCGAGCTGCGGTTCTGGGAGCAGCAGCCGTGCAATCTCTGCTCAGGCAACACGCTTGGCGCCTCAGCGGAAGAGCAGGACTTCGCGCCAATCACGTGTCAATCCCCGCCCCACCCCACGTGGTTGGAGGTTTTTAGAAGCGTGGCCATCACTGTGCCTGCCGCGCAGCTCCGGACCTGTGCGGTGTTTGCTGTCTGCTCTCACGTCCCCTCCATCCAACCGCCATGATAAGCGCCAGCAGAGCCTTGGCCGTGCGTCTTGTGGGCGCCGCAGCCTCCCGGAGTCTGGCGGCCGCCCGTCACCAGGTGAGGAAATGCCTTGCTTTCTGGAAGGGGCTCCAGGCCCTGACTTGAGTGAGGTAGGTCTTGCCCTTCAGGGTCAGACTCTAAGAAGAATCCAGAGCAGAGAAAGGTAACAGACCTTTGGTGGGTCAGGGCTGCTGGCCTTGGTCAGTGCTTTAACGTTGAGCTCTGCAATCACACTCCCTGGCGTTCTGTAGTCACACCCACTAATTCACGAGGTAGGGGTCCTCTCGACCTGACTGACGTGTGGTGTTTTGGACGTCCTTGATCTCCGAAGGCCGAACTATGCACTAGGTTCTGTTCCCTTAAGAACCGAAGGGCAGTTCCAACTCTTTAGCTCTTTTTACCCCCTCTTCTTCCGTTTTCTTTTTACGGGGACAGGAGTACACGTTCTCTTTGTAGACCTGGCTGACCGAGAACTGAGCATGTAGACCTCACAGAGACCTGCCAATCTCTGCCTCCCCAGTGCTGAGACTGAAGGTGTGCACCTCCACACCTGGCTCCAAACATAGAGACGTTTTTTAAATGTCTTTGCTTTACCTTTGGATTGTAATAGAACAGGAAAAAGTTCTTAGATATCAGCTAGCAGTGGTGATTAAGGGAAAGACAATGCAGTCTCCTAAAAGGGCTGTCGTCACTTGCCACTGGATTCTCTGTAGTCTTCTGTTGTAGGAAACAAAGTGTGGTGGTTAGCAACATGGGACTAGGCTTGATTTCAGTGTGAATGATGGGGGCTGGGTCATATATTACCAAGCAGTGATATATGGGGGTGTCCTGGCATGGTCTTAGATGAAGAATTAACTTTTTTTTTTTTGGTTTTTTGAGACAGGGTTTACCTGTAGCTTTGGAGCCTGTCCTGGAACTAGCTTTTATAGACCAGTCAGTCCTCAAACTGGCAGAGACCCACCTGCCTCTGCCTCCCAAGTGCTGGGATTAAAGGCATGTGCTACCA
>NW_026068164.1:43195-47318 GCF_014885135.2 Alexandromys fortis
TTTGGGTGATTGCTCAGGTAGTCAGTTGTCTTTGTCAATTGTTACACATTTGGATCGTTTGTTAAGTAATATTTATTGCCTTCTCGGATCTTTGATGGAGTTGAAGATTATATAATTGTAGTTACTCTCTACATTATTTAGACTCCTTGAGATAGAATGTTTAGCAAAACTTTTGATTCTCAATATTGTTTGTTATATTTATTATTTGTTATTATTGTATATAGTTGTATTTGGTTTAGTTCTGTCTTATTTAGACAAAAAGGGGAGATGTAGGGATAAGTCCCACCCCTTAGGGGGCGTGTTCGCCTCAGGCTAATGTTTGCCTATAAATTTGGCGAGTGTGCTCCCAGCTCTCTCTTCTGCTTTCCTGGTCTCCGCAGGAAAGGTGGTTCTGTAAGTCTATTCCTCCATTAAAGCTGTCTATATTTTGACAATCTGTCTGCATTCGCTTACGCCATTACATGGAATGTGAGTTATGTATGAAGGATGAGGTTAGACCTAATGTAAATCTCAGTGATCACAAATATTTTCTCAACAGATGGCATCTGAATGGGAAGGTTCTGGAAGTTCTGGTACTGGGGAACAGAAGGAAGACCAGAAGGAGGAGAAACAGTAACAGTGGCAAGGCATTGAGAGAGGCCAGAAGGACAACATGAAGCTTGGGAGTAAAGGGACGTCCTGAGCAGAAAAGGGTCAAACTTCAGTTTTTTCACTGTTTTAGCAGTAACCCATATAATTTCCCTAATAAATAAATGTAGTGATTATAAGCATGTATCCCCACACCTGCCTGATTTTGTTGTCACTGGTGATTGAACCTAGGGCTTCAAGCCACTGGAAGTACATCTGCCAGCAATAAAGGTGTTTTGTTAGTGTCCCTGTTGCTAAGGATCAAACTCAGAACTCTGCCTTGAGCAGAGTTCTATTGACAGCCCAAGACTACCGCTGTGCAGTGAAGGGTGACCTTGAATTTCTGATCTTCCATCCGTCTCACAAGTGTTCACCCCCATACCTGGTAGTGTATGGGGTGCTGGGGATGGAGCCAGCCTCGTGTACACTAACAAGCACTAACTAACAAGTAACTAACAAGAGCTGCACCTTCATTGGTCTTCCTGCTTCAGCATCCCAAGTATTAATGCACACTACCCTGCTCAGAATATCAAAGCTTTGTTTATACCTGAGACTTGGTTTTCTCTGTAGCCTTTGCTGTCCTGGAACTCGCTCTGTAGACCTGGCCTCAAACTCAGGCCTGCCTGCCTCCGAACTGAGGAGCTGGGATTAAAGGCTTGAATGCTGCCTCCTCCGTTAAGGGAAAAGTTCTTAATTAGGAAAGGAATATAAAGAGGAATTAAAACCACAAGCACAGGCGCTGCTTTCTGAGCAACACAACTTGAATGTCCAGAATAAGCAGCAATCCTGTCGTCTGCTTCCTGCTGCTGTGCTGGTCGCCTGGTGGCCAGGAGAGCCCAACAATTGAGGTCTGAGAAATCTATCAGGTTTCCTGATGCATCATCCTTCAAGTCTCTTAAGCTGTCATGGAACAGGGCACATAATAGCACCGTGGAACACTTTTCATACAGATTTGATTAACGTCTTGTTACCTTGCACAGTCCACACCTGACACTTAACCCTAAGTATTTCAGCATCCACTTTACACGATTCCCACAATTATCAAGGTCAGGAAAATTAGCACTGAAATAACATTTTAATACATAATTCATATTAAAACTCTGTCAAGTATCTTGCTCACAGCTGAAATCCCAGCACTTAGGAGGCTTGAGGCTGGGGATTCTCAAAGTTTGGAGACAGGATAGACCACAGTGAGACCAGTTTCCTGTCTTAAACAGTAAAGCAATCCCTTTGATCAGAGCACAGGACATCAGTCATTAAGTAAACTAAATCTGAAGCTCTTGAAGTTTTTGACTCAGAAGTTGGAGATTAGAAACAATGGTGGTAGTGGTTGTAAGGTGGAAAACTCTTTGCAAAGTGGACTTAAGCCACTCCTTGGGCACTGAATGTTTGTAGTGTAGTCCTGGTTGGCCAGGAACTCGCTCTGTAGAACAGTCTGGGCTCGAATTTATAGAGATCCACCTGTCTCTGCTCCTGAGTGCTGGGATTGAAGGCATGTGGAATTACCTGGCTCACACTGGACGTTTACTCTGCAGCTTGGGCAGCCCTCGAACTGAAGATCCTCCTGCCTCATTCTTTGAAGAATAGGACCTTTAACCATGTATCATTATCCTACCCTCCTTTTGCTTTTGTTTGCTTGTTTAAGATGGGAGTCTTATGTTCCCCACCCTACTCAACTCAGCTGACCACCTCAGTACCAGAGCAGCTGTAACTGGCTGTACTCTAGCTAGAACCACAGGCATGCATCACTCAGCCAGTTTTCTTTTTCCCCAGCAAACGATACAGTTCAAATTGAGAATTTTGCTCATGCCAGACAAGTATTTTTCCACTGAGGAATATCACAGTTCAAAGCAAAATTTATTATGGGACTCTGGTTAGAGCAGGAAAATGAAAAAGTCCAAAAACATTTAACCCTAGGGAGGGTTGCATCCTTTATATACAGGATATAAAGCAGGTGTTTCCTATCATCCTCAAAGACAGGGTAATAGGCACACATTTTACTAACATTCAACCTCGGTGGCCAGAGGTTTTGTTCTTTTCCATACTGGGTACCGTATGTCCAGTCCTGACACCACCAGGAGTTAGCACTAGATCCCACAAGTTCAGCACCTGTAGGTCTACTTTGGATGCCTAGGAAGAGTTCCAGGCTGAACCTGACAAATGGGACCTTCTTTCTGGGTTTGACAACTTGCTAGAGTGGCTCACAGAACATGAGGACACACCTTATGCATTCCAGAGGATAGAAAAGATACAGAATAACAGCCTAATGAGGGTCTAGGAGGGTCCTGAGCTCGGGGTTTGTGTCTCTTGTTCTTGCTGCTACTACAAATGAACCTACCCGCTTTCCAAATGCTGTTTGGCTTAAAAAGTTCCTGGATCACCTCTCCCCCTGTGGCTACAGCACACTGTCTTGCAGCTCCTCAACTGTGTTAGGCCCCTAATTTACTCAGCCTCCATGCTTTATTTCAGAATTAGATTCCTTGTCATACACTCACCCGTCTGGTTATTTTAATACAGAACATATAAAGATCAGTTGCCCATCATTCGGAAGGCTGAGGCAGGAGTGTTGCCCAGATTTTGAGGTCCTATCTCAAAGATCCTGTCTCAAACAAATGAAACTACAAAAATTATGAACAATCCTTCGCAGTGGTGGCGCATGCCTTTAATCCCAGTAATAGAGATAGAGGCAAGCGGCTCTCTGAGTTTGAGGCCAACCTGGTCTACCGAGAAAAACCATCTCCGAAAAAAAATTATGACAGTTATAAACTCAATTAGATTGTGAATACCATTAGAGTTACATTACTTACTCAGTTCCCCTCTATTTCCAGAAAAACAAGATCTAGCATTTGCTCGGAGTTCAAATCTTTGAATGCACACAATTCGTGATGTTGGGAGACAGACAACTGGAAAGCTTAACTAGTTGACAGTTCTAATGTTTCCAACATTCTCCCCACCTCCATGCTCAACAGCTAACAAAACAAGCATTCTCTCAGTACCTTAGGTCTCCAGCCTCAGACAACCCTTCAACTCCCCAAAGTCCCAGATCCACAGTAAACCCATAGTAGCACTGAAACCCTCCTTCACCTCTGCACAGCCAATGGGCTACAGGTAAATTATTTGTGCCCAGGCCATAGGAACACTGAATACAATTCTCATATGATAAATGCTGGAGACCACATCCATTTATCCCATAAAGATAAGAGTTGGAGGCTCCTCTTCTGAGACAGCCTATTTCTGATTGACCAGTTTTCCCTGTTAGACTTGTGAATCCATCTGTAGAACTACTACCTGTTATCTTTCTCATTCAGAAGACAGGAATCCATATGACACACAGAGAGAGACCAAAATATCTGGAGAGGAAATTGACTAGAGCCAGAAAAACTGGAGTGTGGAGGGCATGACCGCATGTGTGTGTTGAGGGGTGTGATCACACAGGTGTGTGGAGGGCATGACCATGTATGTGTATGTTCGTGTGTGTGTGTGTGTGTGTGTGTGT
>NW_026068164.1:49842-51448 GCF_014885135.2 Alexandromys fortis
CAGCCTTCTCTCGGTTTGTGTTTTCTTCATTACCTCCATTTCATTTTTCAAGTCTTGAACTGTTTCCCTTACCTGTTTGATTGCTTTTTCTTTTTTTTCCCCCTTGGGTAACTTTGAGAGATTTACTCATTTCTTCTACCTTTTTGTTTGTCATCTCCATTTCTCTATGACAGTTTTCACCTCCTGTTTAATGTCCTCTATTATTTTTATAAAGTTCCATTTAAAGTCCATTTATTCTATTTCTTCTGGAGTAGAGTGTTCAATTCTTCTTGTTTCGAGATCCTTGGGTGATGTCATGTTGCCTTTCAGGTTGTTGGAAGAATTCTTGCATTGGCACCTGCCCATCTCTTCCTTCAAATGGAACCAGGAGAATCTTGGTGTCTTGGTCCAGTCTTTGCTGTGATTGACTCTCTGGGTGGATCTCCTCAGTACAGGAGCAGGAACTTTTCCTGTCTGGATGGAACTCCTCAGTAGTGAAACAGAGATGCCTGGTAGTCCAAGGACACCACAGACAAAAGGGCAAGTGTGGGGCATTTCCTTAAGTGTCTTTCAGCCATTTTAGATTCCTCTGTTGAGAGTTCTCTGTTTAAGTCTGTACTCCATTTTTTTATTGGATTATCTAATCTTTTGGTGACCATTTCTTGAGTTCTTTGTACATGTTGGAGATCAGACTTCTGTCTGAGGGGGTTAGTAAAGATCTTTTCCCATTCTGTAAGCTATCGTTTTGTCTTGTTGACCATGTCCTTTGCTTTACAGAAGCTTTTCAGTTTCAGGAGGTCCCATTTTTAATTGTTTCTCTCAGTGTCTGTGCTGCTGGGGTTCTATTTAGGAAGTGGTTCCCTGTGCCAATGCGTTCAAGTATATTTCCCACTTTCTCTTCTATAAGGTTCAGTGTGGCTGGGTTTATGTTGAGGTGTTTGATCCATTTGGACTTGAGTTTGGTGCATGGTGATAGATATGGGTCTATTTTCATTTTTCTACATGTTGAAAGACAGTTATGCCAGCACCACTTTCACAATATGCTTTTTTCCCATTTGAAATTTTTTGCTTCTTTGTCAAAAATCAGGTGTTCAAAGATGTGTGGATTGATATCCGGGTCTTCTATTCAGTTCCATTGGTCCTCCTGTCTGTTCTTATGCCAATACCAGGCTGTTTTCAGTACTGCAGCTTTGTACTAGAGTTTGAAGTCAGGGCTTGTGATGCCTCCAGAAGTTCTTTATTGTACAGGATTGTTTTTTTTAGCTATCTTGGTTTTTTTTTCTTTTCTATATGAAGTTGAGCATTCTTTCGAGGTCTGTGAAGAATTTTGCTGGGATTTTGATGGGCATTGTATTGAATCTGTAGCACAGATATTTCTCCAGCCCCACTGCCTCCCAAATGCTGGGATTAAAGGTGTACACCACCCCTGCATAGCTATATTCATTTTATTAATTCCTCTTATTAGTCAATTTGTCAAATAATGGAGGAATTTGACTTCTCTTTTTCTAAAGTACCAATTTCATTTGATGGTAGAGTAAGCCTGATTAACTAGCTTTTCACATTTCTGATCTGTTCTTCTCACTATTATCTTGGTTATTTATTCCCTCATGTAACTCATAGTAAACTG
>NW_026068164.1:57453-69033 GCF_014885135.2 Alexandromys fortis
AAGTTCTTTATTGTACAGGATTGTTTTTTTTAGCTATCTTGGTTTTTTTTTTTCTTTTCCATATGAAGTTGAGCATTCTTTCGAGGTCTGTGAAGAATTTTGCTGGGATTTTGATGGGCATTGTATTGAATCTGTAGCACAGATATTTCTCCAGCCCCACTGCCTCCCAAATGCTGGGATTAAAGGTGTACACCACCCCTACATAGCTATATTCATTTTATTAATTCCTCTTATTAGTCAATTTGTCAAATAATGGAGGAATTTGACTTCTCTTTTTCTAAAGTACCAATTTCATTTGATGGTAGAGTAAGCCTGATTAACTAGCTTTTCACATTTCTGATCTGTTCTTCTCACTATTATCTTGGTTATTTATTCCCTCATGTAACTCATAGTAAACTGCTTTTGCTACTGGGTCTTAAAGCCGGAAGCCCATGCCTTCATGGGTGTTACTTCCAACCACAGGGATTCCTTTTCATGGTTCTGGTTTCTTCCTCCCTGTGACTGTCTCTCTGTTACCCAGTCTTAGGGCCTAATGGTTTGTGCCATCATGGAGGGAAGTCATGCGGTCCAGAATCTGGGGATGCTTCTAGAAGACTCACATGATATATAACAAACCTGCTTGCACTTTCTCCCAAGGACAGTGCAGGGAGGTGGCTACCTGACTCTACTGTTCTTTGTTCTGCCTTCTGCCTGTAATCTGTATAAAAGTAAGTTCTAAAGTAAACAGGGCTGGTTGGTATTTACCAACAGACCTTCTGAATCTATCCTGCGTTTTCTGTCTCAATTTCTTGCAATCTGCCTTCTTGTCAACCTCACACCCCCTTCCAGGTACCCTAGCTGACTCAGTTGAAGCAGGCTCCAACATCCCCCAAAGATAACAGCACTGACAAACAACAGGAAATAGTCTAGAGAGCAACATCCACATTCCCAAAAGATTGGTTATGGATGTCTCTCATCATTTAAGAAGGGTTAATTACAAATTGTTATTGGACATAGTCAGTAAAAAGCCAAATAACAGAGTTAAATTCAAAGATCACTTTCCAATGTAAAAAAGGGCATAGCATATAGATATGGTAGTATAAGAGGCTAGATTATTAATATACTTTTAAACAAAAATATTAATCTCAAAATACTCTACAATGGTATGGATTCTGGTTGACTAATATAAATTTAAAGTTAATTTTGTTATACTGTGTATATGTTTCTACTCTTGTTTGGGGTATTGTGTTTATGCAACTTATTAAAAAAACCAATATACCTCAGGGCAAGATTCCACCCAACTAAATTTCCAATTTGTGAAAAGAAATGAAAGAAAAAGCTTAGATACAGGTGTGGTGGTGCACACCTTTAATCCCGTCACTGGGGAGGCTGAGACTTGAGGGTCTCTGAGTATAAATCCAGCCTGGTCCACAGATCAAGTTCTATAATAGCCAAGCTTAGACAGTGAAGGTAAGTATCACACACAAATGGGAGAGAGAGAGAGAGAGAGAGAGAGAGAGAGAGAGAGAAAGCTGGTGATGATGGTGAAGATGTAATTGAAAGATCTCTGAGCTCAAGACTATCCTGCTCTTCAGATCCAGTTTTAGGACAATTAATCTTAGGCAGTGAAGGTAACTATGGAAAACAGAAAGCTGACAAATATGTAATTGAACAAGGAGGCTATGTTCTAGTCCCAACAAGTAGCAGAAATTTGCAGCTTTGGCCATGTGGTTCTAGCTTTAGAGTCAAGGACAAGGGGTTATGGAACCTTCCTCTGTGACTAAGGAAAGCTGCTGAAGCCAGGCATGTATCAGGGGTGTCCTTGAATTGAGACCCAGAGAGGCCACTGTTTGAAACTTTGAAGGGGAAGCCTGGATTTTCTGAGATCCCAAGATGTTAGAGATGCCAGGGTTATGGGATACCTGCCAAGAAAGCTGCTAACAGGGATTAGAACCAGCCCAAGAGAAGGAAGTATGCTGTCAACAAAACTAAAATGAATTGGAGATGTGAAGAGTGTTTTGACATCAGACATGTGATGTGGGAGTCCCTTCTGTGTGTTCCTTGTATTGGTTAATGAATAAAGAAACTGCCTTGGCCTGATAGGGCAGAACTTAGGTAGGTGGAGAGGATAGAACTGAACTCTGGGAGGAAGAAAGCAGAGTCTGGAGACGCCATGGATCCACCGCCAGAATAAGACATGCTGCTGAAACTTACCCGGTAAGCCACTGCCATGTGGCAATATACAGATTAATAGAAATGGGTTAAATAAGATGTAAGAATTAGCCAATAAGAAGCTAGAGCTAATGGGACAAGCTGTGATTTAATTAATACAGTTTCTGTGTGGTTATTTTGGGGCTAAGCTCGCCAGGTGGCCAGGACGAACAAGCAGCCCCTCCTTGCAACAGACATGAAGATGCACAGTTTGGAGTTTTCCAGGCTGGTTTTGGTCTTGTTTTGGTCCAGTATTTCCTTGCTATCCTCCTTTCCCTCCATTTTGGAGTGGCAATGTATATCCTATGCCATTTTATGTTGGAAGCATGCAACCTTTTTTTTTTTTAAATTTTGACTTTATGGGGGATTACAGTTAAGAGATTACATAAATTTCAGAAGAGACTTTGAACTTTAAAACATTGTTGAGACTGTGATAGACTATGGGGATGTTGAAGCTGGACTAAATGCATTTTGCATTATTATATGGTTATAAGTTTATGCTGGCCAGGGAGTAGAATGTGGTAGTTTGAATGTAATTGACTCCCATAAGCTCACTGGGAGTGAAACTATTGGGAGGTGTGGCTTTGTTGGAGTAGGTACAGTCTTGTAAAAGGAAATGTGTCACTGTGAATGCAGGCTTTGAGGCCTCATATATGCTCAAGCCATGCCCAGTTTCTCAGCTCACTTCCTGTTGACTGCAGATCAAAGATGTAGAATTCTCTGCTCCTTCTTCAGCACCATACCTGTCTGCATGCCACCATGCTACACCATGATGATAATGGACTGAACCTCTGAACTGTAAGTTACCTAATTAAATGTCTTCCTTTATAAGAGTTGCTATAGTCATTGTATCTCTTCATAGTGACAGAAACCCCAATTAAGACAGTGGCTTTCTGAAATTCTCAAAAAAGAATACTTGATGCCATCACTTTCACACTATAGTCTTGTGTCAAAAACCAGTATCTTATGTATTAAACTGACAAATTTGCCTGCCATCTTGTAATGACCCTCACTACTTAAATTTCATTAGCAGTGGCTTTTCTATTAATTTTATTTCTTGAACAGAAAACTCCTTAGTCTTCTTGCACAAGTTAGAAGCCTAGCTGGGTCGCGTCTTGCCTTGAGGATATCCTTCTCTTTATGTTAGTGCAGGACATGAGTATAGTGTGAATTCTAATTGGTCTTAATAATAAAAACCTGAAATCAGATATTAGAATGAAAGCTGAATGATTAGAGAAGCAGAGTAGCCAGCCACTAGAGTTCTTACTTCTATGAAATCTCAGACCAAAAGAGTTGAGCTCTTGTCTCTATGAATCCTCAGACCAAATGAGCAAGAGATCCTGTCTCCATCCACCTTATATTCTTATCTCTACCTCCCTAGTGCTGGGCTTATATCATGTGCCTCCCAAGTACTGGGATCAAAGATGTGTGCCACCACTGTCTGGCCTCTATGGTTAGCTAATGACTAGCTCCTCCCTCGCTCTTCAGGCAAATTTTATTTGTTAGAGTACAAACAAAATATCACCACACATAAGGCTTCTCCTTAACTGTTCTAATCTCCTTAATAATTACAGACTTTCTTCGGGCACATGCCCTGATGATAACAATAAGCTTCTTAGTGATCTTTCCCTTTCAAAACTGAACATTTTGTATTTATTTCTGTCCTACTTGTTCATTTTCATTGTAAATTTGTGTGTTATCAATAAGAATCAATCCACATATTTAACACTATGCAATCTTCATTTCCCCCTGTGAAGAAATTAATTCATTAATTTTAAATTTAGCCTCTGATAAGTTCTTAGGACATGGGGAGTAGGAAACCAGACTCTGCCAAAATTTCACAGGCCTGTCCCCTGGCTGAGTTGCTAATATTGTTCCCTTTGACACCTCTTGTGCTGGTCTTCCATAGTGCACATTGCTCTCAGCACTATTGTCTTCCAGGATACTACTAAAAAAGCCCATTAATCTCTGCTTATAGCCATAAACTTATTTATTAGAAATTTTAAAGTCTCCCACATTCCCACATGGAACAACTTGGTCAGTTTCTTCATAACAAGAGTCCATTCTCTGGTGCCAGATCATATAGTTGTTACTTTTCTCTTGTTGAGATAAATACCATGACCAAAAGCTACTAATGGATTTATGAGTTTATTTTGGGGTTAAAGTTCCAGAGGACTGTGAGTCCATCATTGTGGGGATATATGGCAGGAGGTAGGCATGGAAATTGGATCAGGAAGCTGAGAGATTACATTCTTAACCACAAGCATGAATTGGGGAGAACAAATTGGAAGGGGGTGAAGTCAACTCTTAGAAAGTAAAACATTTAATGGGGGGCTGGCTTACCGTTCAGAGGTTAGTGCATTGTCACCATGGCGGGAAGTGTGGTGACACATAGACAGACATGGTACTGAAGAGGTAGCTGAGAATTCTACACCTGGACCAGTAGGTGGCAGGAAGAGTTTGACTCTGGGCCTGAATTGAACATCTGAAACCTCAAAGCCCACTCCCAGTAACATACTTCCTCTAACAAGGCCACACCTGTTCCAACAAGGCTACGCCTCCTAATAGTACTATTCTCTGGTGACCAAGTATTCAAAAGCATGTGTCTGGGGGGGGGCTATTCCCATTCAAACAACCACAGGGACAATTCTTATTCAATCCAACATAGTTAACAAGAAGTCCAAAGAGGTTGCTATCTGCTATTTGCTTGGTGCAATCAGCATGATGTCTTCAACACAGTGATACTTTGTGGAAGAGATAGGCTATCAAAACTCCTTAAAACTGGGTTACTACACCGTGCTGGAGAGTTAATATATCCTTGAGGGAAGACTGTAAAGCTATACTTCTGGTTTTTCCAACTGGAAGCAAATCGTTGTTGATGGTTCTTATGGATAGGCACCAAGCAAAAGGCATTTGCTAGATCAATAGCTACATATCAGGTACCAGGATATGTGTTTATTTGTTCAAGGAAGGACACCAATCTGGAACAGCAACTGCAGTCAGAGTCACAATCTGACTGAGTTTTCAATAGTCACTGTCATTCTCCATGATCCATTTGTCTTCTACACTGGCCAGATAGAAGAGTTGAAGGGAAATAGAGTGGGAACCACCACCCCTGCATCTTTCATGTCCTTGATGGTGGTACTAACTTCCTGGAATGTGGTGCTGTTTTTGGTTTACTAATTTTCCCGGTAGAGTCAACTCTAAAGGCTTCCATTTAGCCTTTACAACCACAGTAGCCCTCACTCCACAGGTTAAGGAACCAACGTGAGAATTCTACCAACTTCTAAGTAATCTACACAATTATACATTCTGAGAGTAGGGAAATAGTCCCAGGATGAGTTCATGGATCCAGTGAATTCATGTTAATCACTGTTGGAGACCACTCTGGCAGAAATCAGCTTAGGGTTCCCTGGGAAGGGGCAGCGAGGCTGAGGAAAAGTTAGATGAAGAGAAATGAAGACAGGAACATAGGATAGATGGGGAGGACTGAGGGTCAATACCAAACAGCCCCAATTTTATTTCTCAGGTAGCATATATACTATAGGCAAAAGACAGAACAAAGAATAGTACAGTCTGCTAACCAACTCTCTGCACTGTCCTTGGGAGGAAACTCAAACAGGTGAGCTATCTTATTTAGATAAGCAACTTCTAATCTCTAGAGAAGAGTGCCTCTGGCTTTCACACACCAGCCCAAATCTTAATAGAAAGATGTGCTCTTTCAACTGGGATAAAATGTTCTTTCCTATGGGCTTAATCAGAACTTTCTCATAGCCCTTAAGGTTACTAGAAAAAGCAGAGAAGGCAAGCAAGCCTGAATTCAAATGACTTCTTTAAATCAGAAATGACTCCAGATGGAAACTGAGTCACGCGTGTCCTCCCACACAGCTCCTGACCCCCATAAGCTCCTACTGTAAATAGATGGCCATAATGTTTCTTGGGGACTCCCAGAATCAACATCAAATCAAAATCAGTATCCAAAATACCCTGGAAAGTCTGTTTCCTCCAGTGTACAGTTATCCTGGTAAAAGGCCGAAAGGCTAACAGTTAAATTCTTAGATATTTTATCAAGGTTCTTTCTCAGGGAAACCTGGCTGTCCTGTTATGCAAGGGGTTCATGTAAACTGGCTCAAATCAGAATCTTTGTTCACAGGCTGAGATTTCTTTTTGCTGTGATCCAATGTAGCCTGTGTTTCATTTGAGAATTTTTCCGCTTAAATACAGACAAAACAAAAATGAGGTAGCCTTCTTATCTATATCATATCTGGAAATTTTGAATTAGGAGTGGCAGGGCTGCGTCCCCGGCACCCGGCCGCCCGCATGGCTAGCTTATGCCCAGAAATAATTACACGGAAACTGTATTCTTTCAAACACTGCCTGGCCCGGATAGTTCCAGTTCCTTATGGCTAGCTCTTACATATTGTTCTAACCCATTTCTAATATTCTGTGTAGCCCACGAGCTGGCTTACCAGGGAGGATCTTAACCTGCGTCTGTCTGGAGCGGGAGAACCATGGCGACTCCTCACACAGCTTCTTTTTCCCAGCATTCTCCTCTGTCTACTCCGCCTACCTAATTTTCTATCCAATAAAATGGGCCAAGGCAGTTTCTTTATTAATAAGAAATCACTCCCACATCATTTCCCCTTTTTCTGTTTAAACAAAAAAGAAAGGCTTTAACTTTAACATAGTAAAATTACATATAACAAAACAGTTATCAAGTAAGAATTACAGTTACAATATTTATATCTATTTTATCTCTTATCATAACTAAGGAAAACTATAACTATTTATTCTTCAACTCCATCAAAGACTCCAGAAGGATATAATATTATCTAAGTAAACAAGAAATAAGAAAACTCTAGAAATGACAGAGACATCTCGCTGCCTGGACAGTCACCCAAAGTTCCTCTGTACCGTTGGGGCATCCATCTTCGGCCTACAGGCCCATGGTATCCAGATACATTTCCATGAAGCAGGAAATTTCAAAGACAGTTCAGTCATTTTCTGCTGTGTCCTGCAGAATGTCTCGCAGACTCTTTCATGAATCAGGAACCCCGAAAGACCATCTCACCTTTAGGCAAGTTCAGCAGTCCTCTCTCTGAGGGTTCTCTGTGTCCAGTTTATGCAACAGTCCAGGCAAGAGCAGTTTCTTGCCCAAATGACTATCCAACTCCATAAGGATCCTCTTCGATGCCCATCTTCCTCTTGAAGTAGCTGGTGCTGCCAGGAGCAGACGTGTCTCCTTGTCATGAAAAGTCCTAAGTTATTAAAATATTTTAAATGCCATATTCTGCAGTCTTTGAAAGATATGAAGAATGCCTATCTAACTGAAATATATCTCTATATATCTAGAAAATCTAATTAACATGACTACAAGCTTAACTATTAGCGATGATTATCCATTAACAACCTATATTTCCTAATTATACATTACATTTTTAAATGAACTACACAATCACAATACCTTAATCAAGATCAAAAATACATATACATATAACAAAATTGACCATAAAATCCATACCAATGCAAATTATTCATATCTATATCATATCCCCCTTTAAATGTAAAAGAACATTTATAAACAATATTTGGGAACATGGGCGTAGTTTTTTCTCTCCAAACTGCTTCCTGCTGAATAGGGGCGTCGTTAATTAGGTTGTTCATGATATAACCTGTATGCTAGTTTCATCTCAGTTGGCAATTGAGCGAAGCAATTTTTTGAGGGTGTTCACAGCAACCTTTCAGGAGGGCGTGGTCTATCATACCAAATCGGAATAGATGCAATCCACAGGGTCTCATCCTCTGCAAAAACAAAAGAAGACCCTCTCCAAAGCATCATATCCTTAGACCCAAATTCTGAAATCATAATACCCTTATATCCATTTTGGTTTAGCTTGGCAGCCCATATAATGAAATGTCTCTCTGTACTTAGCTCCTTCACAGTCAAAAATTTTAAAGAAAACACAATGTACATAATCCAGACTCTCTGTGAATTTTCCATTTTTACGTGGCTTATTTTTCTTTATTTCTCTTAATCTATAACTATCTGTACTTCTGTACTCTGTCTCTTTAAAGACTTTACCCTTTTTCTTTTTAAGACATTAACTTTATTCTTTATATTCTTTTTCTTCTCTCTCCCAAGCCTACGTACATTCATCCAACAGTGTCTGAATCTGTTTTATTGTGAATCTGTAATTTTTTTACTATCCAGGAGCATTTCTTAAAATGTTAAACAGTTCTTAAAAACTTAAGTTGCACCATGTACAGGTAATACGGTACCGCCTGTGTCCTGCCCAGATAAACCTTAACTGCGCTGTTATCACAGTAATTACGGTAGTTCCTGCTTGAGACCAGCTCAGTTCAGCATGGTGGAGCTGAGCCACTCTTGCCTCAGAGCCATTTGGTGCCCCTGAGCCACACATAGTTCCAGGCACACAGCAGTCCACATTGCCATCAAGCAAGCCATAGCACTTTACTCCAAATGCTCCATTAAAAAGCTTTTTCTCCCACAGGAGCCAGACAGAGATCGCAATGGCGGCACAGTCCGGAAAGCCGGCATTTTAAAACAGCTAGTTTTTTCCTGCTGCTGAGTCAGGACAATTTCTTTGCAGCACGCAACCCAGAAACAGCAAAAAGCTGTCTTAAATTCTCCCTCTCTCTCCTTTTTAAGCCCTCTCAGGTTTTACATGGAGTTCATTAGCACATCGGGTGCCACTCTGTTGAAGTAGGAGCGGCGGCCCTGGCACCCGGCCGCCCACATGGCTAGCTTATGCCCGAAATAATTACACGAAAACTGTATTTTTTCAAACACTGCCTGGCCCGGCTAGTTCCAGCCTCTTATTGGCTAGCTCTTACATATTGTTCTAACCCATTTCTATTATTCTGTGTAGCCCACAAGGTGGCTTACCAGGGAGGATCTTAACCTGCGTCTGTCTGGAGTGGGAGAATCATGGTGACTCCTTGATTCAGCTTCTTTTTCCCAGCATTCTCTTCTGTTTACTCCACCTACCTAATTTTCTGTCCTATGAGGGCCGAGGCAGTTTCTTTATTATTAACCAATGAAAGCAACAGATAAGATATAAGACCCACCTCCATCATGGAAATACCATGGTTGATTAGCCAGTACTAAAGGCCCATACAAATCATGCCACTATAAAATTTACCTTGTCTGTACTGACCACTATGGCTTAGGCATTTATGGGCATCCATTTGTCTGTGCATCCCATTATAATAGCTACGATCACCTTGAGTTTGTCTATGCAGGGATGCCGTATGGCCCCTGCTACTTTGTGGCTAAGTTAAACCCTTTGCATTTAATTCATTCAACTGAGCAGCAGCATCTCCAGCCCTAAGGTCTAGCACAAGGAAAAAGGTGACTACAAAGCTCTTCAGATGTTCTGGTGCCCCTCTCACCATTTTGCATCTTACCTTATAGGATTAGTGAAGGATACGTCTTTTGGGCCTTCCCACTGTAGATTTTTTTACATAACATACCCACTCTAGCATTGTAATTTCCCTGAGCCTTAAAATCCCTTCATTAGCACAAAGCCAAGGGCTATCAGGCATTTCCAACTCCTTTCCATTAGACTCTGCCCATTTGACGGATATTTCAGCCAACCATTCAAACAACCTTTTGACACCCTTTTTTTTTTGAGACAGGGTTTCTCTGTGGCTTTGGAGCCTGTCCTGGCACAAGCTCTGTAGACCAGGCTGGTCTGCCTGCCTCTGCCTCCTGAGTGCTGGGATTAAAGGCGTGTGCCACCATCACCCGGCATTGACACCTTTTTTTTTTTTTGACTGTGCAAGCTTCCATATTAAACCTGGAATCTCTACTAAGTGGGCCCATATCAATAAGTTCAGTCTGGTCTACTTTTTTTTTGTTCTTTCTACCGTTATCCAAACCCTTAAAATCCATTCCTATGTGTATTTCTCAATGTTCTGCTTTAATGAATTAGCAAACTCGTTAAGCTTTTTAGTATTATAGTGCACCTCTTCATGGACTTCACTTCCTATCTTTCCTCTAGAAGCCTACTCAGCCTTTAGTCAGGTTATAGGTCTCGAGGCAACTACTGGTGGGCCTTGTGGGATGCCAGTATTGTCTTGCCTGGCATATTCTCCAGATAAAGTTACTTTAGCAGAACTGAAAGCCACTTTAGCAGAAACTGAAGGATTAATTCCTTCAGTGAAATGTGAAAATGGCAATATTTCAAGGGGGTGAGGCTGAGGGTGCTACTTCCTCAGGTGAGACAAACCCTTGAGAATCTGAGGGTCCAAAGTTCTCAGCCTTAATAAAGTCTTCCTCCACACCTCCATCCCAAGTATCAGGATCCATTCTCTATCAGTAATGCCCTTACTTTAACCATTGGAACTTGAATTTTTGCTGGAATTCAGTCAACCTTATAATGAGGACTTCTGCTTCATTTTCTTCAGCTTGAGCTCATGACTGCTAGAGAGAAGATTCTCCTCCAGGGCACTTAGAAATGTTTAATCAGTGGTTCTAAACCTGTGGGCCATGATTCCCTTTGGGGGGTTTAGTCACCCTTTCACAGAGATTACCCAAGACCATCACACATTTACATTATGATTTATAATAAAAGAAAATTAACAGTTTTGAAGTAACAATGAAATAACTTAATGGTTGGGAGTTGCCACGACATGAGAAAAGGGTCACAGCCCTAGGAAGGTTGAAAACCACTGCTTTAGGCTGTTTATGTGCATCTAGAGCCAGTCAGGTTGTGTTACTGAGTTCATTGTTGTCCTTCACTGTATTCTGAGATGTGAGAAGTTGGTTGATTTTGTCATGAAGGTCATTCTTTTCCTTTGTCAGTTTATCCATAGGTGTTAGGAGCAACCATCATTTTCCCACAAACTCTCAAAAGTTTTATGTAAAGAGTCATCAAATATGCTGTCTCTCACAGTTGGTGAGTCAAGATAATTAAGTGTGTTTGTCCCCTTAAGCTTCTAAAACAGTTCCCAAAAGAGCTTTCAGTACGCTCTGAGCTCCTAGGATAGCTTCAGTAACTGGAGTGGCTTTGGTAACTCTAGGTGTTGGCAAACTGGAAAGCCTATTCCAGATACTTAGAAAAGGGCTTTCTCCTTGTCTTGTTTTGTTCTGTCTGGCTGTTGTCTATTGGAGACCTGTTCTTTCCTGAAGAGGAAATGGAGGGGGAGTGAATCTGTGGGACTGAGGAAGTGGGGGGAGCTAAGAGGAATCGAGGGAGGGGAAACTGTGGATGGGATGTAAAAAAAAAAATTCTTATACTTCTGTTGCTTTAGAAACTTCCCGGTATCAAAATCTGTATTAGAGTGCTCTAGAGTAACAAAACTTTTAGAATAAATCTCTCTCTCTCTCTCTCTCTCTCTCTCTCTCTCTCTCTCTATATATATATA
>NW_026068164.1:69183-83680 GCF_014885135.2 Alexandromys fortis
CCTAGGAATTGAAGGACCAGTGCAGGGAGCCAGTACGTGTGGCCGCCATTACAAGATGGTGCCTAGCTCCTGCGGGCTGGAGTAGCCAGTACCACCATCTCGGGCATGCAGTGTCCTCAGTGTGCTGGACCTATCAGGGAGCTTGGAGCACGTTGCTAAGACACTTTGACCAATAGGAAGCCTGCACGTACCCCTAGTTTCAATATTAAGCAGTTACAGCAGTTGCAGCTCAGAGCTCGGGGTCCCTCACTTCCCGCTCTCCCTTCAACCAAGAGGCTCCCAGTAAAAGCGTGATTTGGGAAGAATCCTTGTCTGGTGGCTGTTCTTTCCTGCTGGTCAGGGAGTTCGCCGCAGACCAGGAGTTCAGCAGTTGTCTGGATGTCTCAGTTGGTCTTCAATAGGTGCTGGAATTCCAAAGAAGTATGAATGTCAGTGAAGGAATGGACTTTTTAGTCAGAGAGAGAGAGAGAGAGAGAGAGAGAGAGAGAGAGAGAGAGAGAGAGAGAAAAGAGAAATTCTTCTATGTTCTTCACATAGGCTCTCAATAGAAGGCGTGGCTCTGATTAAAGGTGGATTCTCACTGCAAAGATCCAGATCAGAAGTAGGTCTTTTAACTTCGAATGATTCAATCAAAAAAAAAAAAAAATTCCCTCACAGGTGATCCAGGCATTTGCATTTTAGTTAATTTCAGATGTAGTCAAATTGACAAGCAAGAGTAATAATCACCAGAACAGAACAGAAAGCTCTCAAAAGAAGCACGACTCATGTCGCCCGCTTCTATCTCGATTTGTACTTTCGGTTTTAAGCCGATCTGTTGCCGCACGGCTCCTGATTTTGAGTCTGTGTCTGTCTTTTTGTATTTTCGTTTTTGTGTATCTGTTTGTTTTCTGAACTTGAATCTGATACAATGGGGCAACAAATGACCACCCCTTTGACCCTGACTTTAGATCATTGGAAAGAGGTTGCCGACCGAGCTCATAATCAATCACTGGAAATCCGAAAGAAACACTGGCAGATGTTCTGCTCCTCTGAATGGCCCACTTTTAAAGTGGGCTGGCCACATAATGGGACATTTAATCTAGCTATTCTGCAGGTCAAGGTGAAAGTCTTCTAGCCGGTCTGCATGGCCACCCCAACCAGGTTCCATACATTGTTACCTGGGAGAGCTTGTCCAGAAACCCCCACCCTGAGTCAAACGATTTGTCCCACCTACAAGAACACAAAGCCCAATACCGGACCCCTGGCCATCTTACACCCCTCTGACCCCGATGATGGCAGTGCCAGCCCTGTCTGCCCCGCTCCGAGCCCCTTGTCTTCTCTTTCTCCAGTGCAGGATTGAACAAAACAGAGATCCCCGACATCACTGGTCCTCTCTGACACCCAGTCCGACCTCCTGCTCTTCGATCCTCCTCCTCCCTACCCTCAACCGCCTCTGCCTCAGGTCGAGGCACCCCCTCCTCACGCCTGTTCCTGAAGAACCTGCTGGGGATCCTGATCGGGCTCCTAGCCCTGATACAACTGAGACTGCTTCTGGGGGGTCTAGCCCGCAGCTGTCAGGCCACCTACGTCTCCACTGAGAAAAGGGGGAACATCCACAAGGGAAAGATGGACTTCCCAAGTGCTTCCCCTCCACTCAGTTCCAGGCCAACTATAATACTGGCCTTTCTCAGCCTCCGATCTTTATAATTGGAAAACTCATAATTCTTCTTTCTCTCAGGACTCATAGAATCTGTTCTGATTACCCGCCAGCCCACTTGGGACGAGTGTCAACAGATTTTTTTTATTTATTAAAGATTTCTGTCTCTTCCCCACCGCCGCCTCCCCTTTCCCTCCCCCTCCCCCAATCAAGTCCCCCTCCCTCATCAGCCCAAAGAGCAATCAGGGTTCTCTGCCCTGTGGGAAGTCCAAGGACCACCCACCTCCATCCAGGTCTAGTAAGGTGAGCATCCACGAAACTGCCTAGGCTCCCACGAAACCAATAGGTCCAGTAGAATCAAAAACCCGTTGCCATTGTTCTTGAGGTCTCAGTAGTCCTCCTTGTCCGCTATGTTCAGCGAGACCAGTTTTGACCCAGGCTTTTTCAGACCCAGGCCAGCTGGCCTTGGTGAGTTCCTGATAGAACATCCCCATTGTCTCAGTGTATGGGTGCACCCCTCGCGGTCCTGAGTTCCTTGCTTGTGCTCTCTCTCCTTCTGCTCCTGATTTGGACCTTGAGATTTCAGTCCGGTGCTCCAATGTGGGTCTCTGTCTCTGTCTCCTTTCATCGCCTGATGAAGGTTAATATTCAGGAGGATGCCTATATGTTTTTCTTTGGGTTCTCCTTCTTATTTAGCTTCTCTAAGAACCCGAATTATAGGCTCAATGTCCTTTATTTATGGCTAGAAACCAAATATGAGTGAGTACATCCCATGTTCCTCTTTTTGGGTCTGGCTTACCTCACTCAGGATAGTGTTTTCTATTTCCATCCATTTGCCTGCAAACTTCAAGAAGTCCTTGTTTTTTACTGCTGAGTAGTACTCTAATATGTATATATTCCATACTTTCTTCATCCTTTCTTCAATTGAAGGCCAACAGCTTTTATAGGTGCTCCTCACCACAGCTTTTCCTGCATTTATTTATCTCTTGCTCTCTCCAAAAGGAGGTCCCCTTTCTCATTTACCTAATTGCATCCTTGGTATCCTGCTATTTTACTTAACCTCCTTCTGTACTGGCATTTCATTTGTATTTTAATAAATAAAGCTTGCCTGAAGATCAGAAAAGTACAACAGCCTCACTGGCCAGCCTTATTCATTAGGCAGCAATGGCCACACTAGTTTGCCATAGAAACCAGGCAATAGTGGTGCATGTCTTTAATCCCAGAACTAGAGAGGATTATAAGATGGGAGGAGACAGTTCTCACCCTCAGTCTCACCCTGAGATTCCTGGAGGCAGGATCACCATATTTGGACTGAGGTAGAGGTAAGAGCCAGTGGCTGGCCATTTTGCTTTTCTGACCTTCAGGTTGAACCCCAGTATCTGACTCTGTGCCTTTATTAATCATGCTTCACTCTTCCTCTATTCTTTATTTACCTTCTTCCCACTCCTTAAGAAGCCCTCAATTTCCTCATTTCCTTAATCAGATTACTAATACCCTGCTATTTCCCACTCTGTTTTCTCCCCAGCAATCCCTTTATACTGACAATGGCCTACTTCTACTTTCCTGTTCTGTGCTTGCTTTGGAACTAGGAGCCTCCAGTAAGAGAGAAGATGCAAAATTTGTCTTTCTAGGTCTGGGTTATCTCTTTGAATACTATATTTTCTTGTTTCATCCATTTACCTGCAATGTTCTGATTTTGTTTTCTTTCAACAATGAACAGTATTTCAAATCACACACTTTTTTTTAAAAGAAGAATTAGTCTGTTGGATGGTGGTGGCACACTCCTTTAATCTCAGTACTTTGGAGGTATAGACAGATGTATTTCTGAGTTTGAGGCCAGCATGTTCTACAGAGTGAGTTCCAGGACATCCAGGGCTACACAGAGAAACCCTGTTTCAAAATCCACATCCATCCAAAAGAATTAGTTAAATAAGAATCATTGAGTCTGATTTAATACTATACTTTTCCAAATGGAAATCCTTAATAAGGTCTGTCCATGCCCCAATATACTCTTAAAATGTTACTTATGAGGGAAAGGGTATTTCCACGTGAAATATGTTAAGGATATTAAGATATAAATATCTTGAACTACGAAGGTGGTCATTAACCCCACTAATGAATATCCTCATAAGGTCAGAAAAAGATACAGAGTGAGTATAAAGTTATATAAACTGGATCCATAGAACGGAGTGATACAGTAATAAGAAATACTGTTAATCACCAGAATCTGGAGATGGTAGGGGATATAATCTCCTCTCATGCTTTTATTTTATTTTATTTTTTTTAGATTTATTTATTATGTATACAACATTTTGCCTCGATGTATGCCTGCACGCCAGAGGAGGGCTCCAGATCTCAGTACAGATGGTTGTGAGCCACCATGTGGTTGCTGGGAATTGAACTCAGGACCCCTGGAAGAGCAGTCAGTGCTCTTAACCTCTGAGCCATCTCTCCAGCCCCCCCTTATGCTTTTAGATGGAATATAGACTTATTAACTTCTTGATCTTATGTATTTTACCACTAGAACTAAAATTTGTTACTTTGAGCTTCTACATATGTGGTAAATAGGCATGCAAATGAATAAGATGCTTTTAGGTACTGTTTCATTTTAATCTTTTAGCTATTTTAGTCCACTTTAGTGCAAAAATAAAAACAACTATTTGGTTTGAATGAAAAATGTTTCATGTAGTCTCAGGCACTTAACATTTCCCTACCAGTTGGTAGTGCTGTTTGGGGAGCCTTAGGAGGTTTAACATTGTTTGCAGGACATGTGTCACTGGAGGCAGGGTGTAAGAGCTTGGAGACTCACACCACTTCTGGTTTCTTTATCTGCTTTATGCTTGCAGTTTTCAAAATGTGAGTTCTCAGCATCCAGTTTCTGCCATCATGCCTTTTCTTTGTTTGTTTTGTTTTGTTTGGTTGGTTTTTCGAGACAGGGTTTCTCTGTGGCTTTGGAGCCTGTCCTGGAACTAGCTCTTGTAGACCAGGCTGGTCTCGAACTCACAGAGATCCGCCAGCCTCTGCCTCCTGAGTGCTGGGATTAAAGGCGTGCGCCACCGCCCGGCTTCATCATGCCTTTTCTTGATGCCACACTTCCTCCCATGATGCACTCTAATTTTCTGTAACTGTTGGCCAAACAAATCCTTCCTTCTATGTGCTGCCTTGGTCATGGTATTTTTTTCCCACAGCAATAGAGATTAATTCAAACTACAAATGTGTTAATAGGGGGGAGAGTCATACAGATCACCACCAGCCTATGAACACATCATTCTGGAGAGAAGACAGCAAATATGTCAACTAGTAATTAAGAAAACATATTAAAGTCAGGTGGCGAAGGCACACCATTTTAATCCCAGCACTCAGGAGGCAGAGGCAGGCGGATCTCTGTGAGTTTGAGACCAGCCTGGTCTACAGATCTAGTTCCAGGACAGGCTCCAAAGCCACAGAGAAACCCTGTCTCGAAAAACCAAAAAAAAAAAAAAAAAGATTACACATAGAAACCCTATGTCAAAGAACACACACACACACCACACAGAAAACATATTAAGAAAATAACAAGTTTAACTAGGAAACAGCATTACAAAAATAAAAAAAGAAATAATAAATTCGACTATAAGGCTTCCATGCAGTAGTAGTTGTAATACGGTATATGAGTGGCACTGAAAGGCTCATATATTTGAATGCTCCGTTCATGGTTGGCGGAATGATGTGGGAAGGATTAGGAGTCGCAGCCTTATTGGAGTCACTCCACTGGGTGCGGGCTTTGAAGGTCTCAATGACTCACACTATCAATTTTGTGCTCTATGAGTCTTGCGTATAAATTGCGATATGAGTTCTCTATTGTTCCTGCTGTCATGCCTTCGCTCAATCATCCTGGACTCTAACTCTCTGAAGCCATAGTCCCAATTAAAGAGTTTTTTTTAACAAGTTGTATTGACCATAACATTTTTATCACAAGAATAGAAAGGTAACTAGTACACATGCTTTTAAATGAATGAAAATAGGTGTTGGTTAGGCATACCTGTAATCTCAGCATTTTGGAGGATGAGAGAGAAGGATAAGAAGATCAAAGTCAACTAGGCTATATATCAAGACCCTAATTTAAAAGAAAAAAATAAATGATTGAAATTGTATGAACATGATTCAGATGAAATGATTTACTTTTAATTATCCTCTATAATATTATATGACCACTCATAAATATTCTGTGTTCTTTTATGTAATTCATAATTGAATGCCTATGTATGTATCAGATTCTTCTAATGCTTAGGAAAAATCCTCTGATCAAAAATATTATGAATATAAATAATTTGAGATGAACTGTAAGGCTAGAAATGATTTACTCAACATCAGAGAACTCATACTGGTAAAAAACCACAATGACAGCAAATAATTTGAATACAGGTTTAAATTTAACCTATCTTTACCATACCATAATACATTTATCTTAGTGAGAAACCATACCTATCAACAATGTGAGAAAAATGTTATCATTATAAGTAATCAGCATCTGAGGATTCATACTGGGTAAGAAATTCCATGAAAATACAGAACAAGGAAGTTATTTTCAGCTAGTTAAATTTGTTCTGAAAATGAGAGAATTCATACTGTGTATTCTTATGGATGATAGCTATATGAGAAAGCCTTTATTGTATTTGAGGAGTTACTAAATATTAAAACCTTCATACCAGTGAGATAAGTAATGAATATAATAATATGGATGTATGTTCAGGATTCAGTTTTTATTATGTAAAAGAGAATTCATACTGATAAGAAGACTCATGAATATAAGGAATACAGTAAAGTTTTAATGAAATGTGGTCAATTTATTAAACACCATAGTTTTCACACATTTGAGAAATTCCATGATTGTAAGCAATACATAACAGTCTTTATACATAATTTAGTTCTCACCAAAACTTGATTAAATTATACTGTTGATAAAACTTTTAGTGTAGTGGATATTTAACTGTCATTATTCTTTGTGGACAAGTTGCTAATAAAGAATTCATACTGCAGAGAACCTAGTGACTGTAAGAAATATAAGAAAATATTTATACTTTATTTTGTCTTTACAATATTCCAGAGAACTCACACTGGTGTTTTGGTATATTATTAACAAAATGGCAATAAAGCCCTACTGTGATTTATCAGTTTCAGAAAATTTTCACACACACACACACACACACACACACACACACACATAAATGTTTTGAAATTTGTTATAAATAAAAGAAAATTAATAAGACTACTAGTGTATATTGACAAATGGCTAAATCAGAATATTTCTATTGTTGAAATGGTCTTTAAATGTAGGAAACTCAGGATTGATTTTAGTATTTATCAGTGAATTTACACTTATACAAATTATCCATTTATTCAAAAAAGAAAGGTTAAATATTAGTATATAAAAGAGAATTCATACTGACGAAAACTCCTATAATCACTAACACAATGGAGAGATGTGTTAGCAAAAATATTTTTCTGTGATCAAATACCTGAAATAAATAAGTTGAAGAGGATAAACCTATGTGGGTTCATGATTCATGGAGTCATGGTTTTAGAGGTTTAATTCCATAGTCATCGGGTTTCTCATGGTGTCATGTTGTTAGGAATATCTGGAAGACCAGAGGTGTTCACTTAATAGTGGACATAAATTTGAAATCATACTAGGAGCCAGGGAAATGTGTTCCATGATCATATACACAGAACCTATTTCCTTTTGCTAAGTACTACCTCCTAAAATCTTCATAACCTCCTAAAACAATGACATTCAATGGTGCTAAAGACACCCAGTTCATGGTTCCATTAGAGGCATTTCAAGTTCAAGCAGAGCAAATGATAATAAATGAACATCAATTTGCTCAATGTAAGAGAATTCATATAGGATTGAAAACATGAATATGAAGTATTTAATTAAATAATTAACTATAGCAAAAATGCTTATAAGACCCACAGGAAGGATGTTGAGTGCCTATTATGCAGCATTAGAAATTCATGACATATACTGTGTACAATAAATTACATAGTCAAAGAAAGAAATAAACAATATACAAAAGAGAATTCATACTGTTGAAAATTCTATGTTTATATATTCTGTGCTGTGTGATATTAAGTTAGTCATGAATTCTTTTTTTGATACAGGATCTCACTATGTAGCCTTGCCTAATTGGAACTTGATGCTTAGGCCAGGCTGGCATCAGACGCACAGAGCTCCACCTGCCTTTGCCTCGCCCATGCTACAATTAAATTTGTGCACCATCATGCCTAGCCTGCATGTATTTTTTATGTATGTATTTGTGGAACGACATAATATCTATCCTCAAGACTATTTGGAGAACATATAGTCTTAAGATTATATTTCTCTAAGTTACATAGTTTTACCATGTAAAATTTGGACTCACAGAGGTCACTATGGAGGATATTTGACATCCTATTAACTGCCTTTCTCATTGCCATGATAAAATTCCATGACAGAAAGAAGTGGCTTATTTTGGCTCACAGTTCAGACTCCGGTCCATCATAGTATAGAAGTCATGTAACAGAAGTAGCTGATCATATATCATCAAAAGTCATAACACAGGGGCAGGTGAATGCCCATGTTCAGCAAGCTTTTTTTTTGTTTTGTATAGTTTGCTACTCAATCCCATGGTATGCTACTGTCCATATTTATGGTGGGTTTTTCCCACTTACACTAACTAAATCAAGAAAATGTCTTACAGGCATGTCTGGAGTCTCAAGTGATCTAGAAAATTTATTTCAGGTGTGATCAGAAGCTGGTTGAGTGGTTAATTGCAGATTGTATCAATCAAGTTGACAATATGATTCATCGCAGGTCTACCTTTTGTTAACATGACATACAAATACATCATATTTAAGTCATAACTTCCTCTCCTTGACCATATAGACTCAAGGCCATGTCATAATGCAAATATACATTTAGTCTAATTTTCAAATCCATGTAGTTTTTGACAGTACCAATTCTTTAAAAGTCTTGTCTCTTTTCAGACTCAAAGCAATCTCTCAAGGCCTTTATAACACAAAAGTTATAGGATATGAGATGGCACATGCCCTTTAACCCCAGCAACTGGAAACCAGAAGTAGATAATATCTAAATTCAAGGCCAACTTGGTATACAAATGAGTTCCAGGACTGCCAGACTACGCAGAGAAACCCTGTGTAAAAACAACAGCAACAACTGGGGAATAGCAAGGCAAATAGGACCAAAGAAATACCGAAAATCCCACCTGGAAATCACCAAATCCTTCAGCTACATACTTAGCATCTAGGGTTTGTGTTAGAATAATTTGGGCTCCAAAAAACTAGGACAATGCCGGGCGATGGTGGCACACGCCTTTAATCCCAGCACTCAGGAGGCAGAGGCAGGCGGATCTCTGTGAGTTCGAGATCAGCCTGGTCTACAGAGCTAGTGTCAGGACGGGCTCCAAAGCCACAGAGAAACCCTGTCTCGAAAAACCAAAAAAAAAAAAAAGAACTAGGTCATCCCACCCAATCAGATGTGGTTCCTGAAGCACACACAGCCTTTAATTTAGGCATGGTCTACTCCATACACGTGGCTTTCTCTGGCAGACATCGCATAGTCTGGTACCTTCAACTTCCTGTGATCTCCACTTCAATGTAGGCTTTGCTTTCATAGCTTCTCACAATGATCTTTCAGGAGAAAGACCCTAATTGGCTCTCATCCTTGCTTCTTTTAATGCCCGTGAACTGATACCATGTGATTGACTCCCACACATTTTTGCTGCCAGCAAAAGATTTGGCTTGGCTCCCTTGAGCTACAGTTGTATCTACTTCTGGGTGATGACTCCAAGGGGAACACTTTTCTAGGCACACAATTTCAAGGAATAAGAAGCCTAACCAGTTGTATTCTTAGTTCAGGTCCTTTCTTCAAATCAGTTCAAATTTTTACAATCTGAAGGCTTTGACGGACGAACTTTCCCCCTTAGCCACAGTTCCTACTGTCTCAGTGAAGGGGACAATTTTTTTAATAGTTACAACTTCTTTTTTAGGATATTTATTGGCTGAAAAGTGTAACTATTCCTGCTTTTTTTGCTCACTGACAAACTGTTTTTTATATTTTCTGTAGCTATGTATAAGCACAACAGAAAGTAGTCATGACACAGCCTGAGTGTGGTTAACATTTCCACTACCAATAAAATTCATCCTTTATGATTAAACTCAACTCCATGGAAGTTCTCAGGATATGCGCAGAAATGAAGTTAGATTCTAAACCTAAATATCACATGAATGGCTCCAGCTAGTGATAAAGTCCCTTTTCCTTATGGAAACCTCATAAGACAGTCCTTCACAGTCTGCATTTTTCTTGGCCTTCTGGTATGCCTGATTTCTGTCACCAATGGTCCACAAATCTCTGCTCATTGTATTCAAATACTTTTATAATTCACAGTTCCAAACTCTTCCATACCCTCCCCCAGTTTCAATAGATTACATAATCAGGTTTATCATATCCATGGACCCTCTTCTTAGAACCAGTTTTCTGTATTAATTATATTTTTTGTTGCTGTAATAAAATACCTTGAAAGAGCAACACAAGGAAGGAAGGTGTTCATTTTGGCTCACAAAAAATTTCATACAGTTTGGAACCCAAGCTAATGGAATGGCGCTGTCCAAATTTAGTGTGGATTTTCCCACTCTAATGTGAAGATCCCTCATAGGCATCCCAAAGAGTAACCTGATATAGGTAATCCTTACGTGTGTGCCTGATATCTGATAGATTGTGTCAAGGTGAAACTTTTAACCACCACAGATATGGAGTGGGTTGTACAATTTAGAGGAAACTTGGAACTAAGAGGAAATAAAATTTCTGTTTTCCATTCGATTTAATTTGCTTATTTTGTGAAAGAGGAATGAAATAAATCTGTAATATTCAAGCAAAATATGGACTTCAATTTTCAACAAGTTTTTCTTTAGACTAAAGCAGTTGAAAAACATGTGAAATTCATAACTGCCAAATTTTAAATGCAGGAAAACCCATTTTATTCATTTCCTATGCAGCCTACATTTCTCTTATTCACTTCCAAGATCTCACAGAACCTTCACTAGTTCTTCACTTTACTCTTTCTTTTTACCCCTGTGCATCATAAAATTGATGTGTGTGAGGCTCTGGAGAAATGGTTCAATGGCTAAAAATACTTCCTGAAGACGTAGGTTCAATACGCAGCACTCACACAACAGTTCACAACCATCTGTAACTTCAGTCATAGGAGATAAAATAACTTCTCCTAGCCTCCAAAGTTACCATGTACATGTATGTGGTACACAGATATACATGTGGCTATATATAAAAATAAATAAAAATATTATTTTAAAATTGCATTTGAAATATCACATGTCATATCATTTAGATTTTGGGGACACTGCTTCAAGTTCATACGTACCAAAATAAAAATACAGAAGTATCTAAGGAAGTGATCTGCATGGTTTTATGTTTATTAGTGTGGATTATTTTATTAATATGTTTTAGAGTGTTAAAATAACTTTGAATTCCCATAATCTCTTGGTCATTGTCTTAGATATTTTTTGTTAAATATGGTAAGACACCATGACCAAAGAAACTAGTAGAAATAAGAGTTTATTGGAACTTAGAGCTTCAGAGGGTGAGTCCTTGAACAACCTGGCAAGGAAGCATGGCAGCAGGCAGGCAGGTACTGCACTTCTGTTGTAGCTGAGAATTCACATCTTGAGTCACAACCATGAACCAGAGAGCACTAACAAAGAATGGCATGGGCATTTGAAATCTGAAACCTGACTCTAGCAACACTTCTCCTCCAACAAGACCACTATAGAGTCTTTTGCAAACAGTTCCACCAAGTGTGGATCAATTATTCAAACATATGCGCTTATGGAGTCATTCTCTCTCAAACCCACCACAGTCATAATTTGTAGTCTTCAGAGATATTTGTGAATTTTATATGCTAATGTGTTCTTGATCAGTTTTACATTTTGATCTGTAAAAGTTATTTCTAGAACATCTTTTCCTGGCTGGAGAGATGGCTCAGTGGTTAAGAGCACTGGCTGCTCTTTCAGAAGTCCTTAGTTCAATTCACAGCAGCCACATGGTAGCTCACAACCATCTATAATAATAGGATCTGATGCCCTTTTCTAGCATGCAGGTATGTATATTTATAGCACACATACATAAAAATAAATAAAATTAAAAAGAATCTTCTCCATTGTAATTGGGGTTTTAGCATCAGAGTACTAGTAGTTTCATAGACTTGGATACGGGATCTAACTATATACCCTTAACTGGCATGGAAATTATTACTATGTAGGCAAGACTGGCTTCCAGCTCACAGAGATTCACTTGCCCCTGCTTCCCAAGTGCACCATTATTCCAAGCATGAAATTTCTCTTGTTGATCAACACTTATTGACATTGATTGCTCCCATGTGTTTTCTTTTTATCAGTAGTGGGATCAAACACATTTTCTATTCTAATTAATAGTCACTATGGTTATGATTACATCTATGTGTTGTTTAATCATGTGATTACATTCTAAGAGATACATCATTAGGTGATTTCATTGTGAGATAATTATAGAATGTATCAATACAAACTAAGATGATTGCAATGCTATTTATTATTTTATGTGATTATCATGTATATGTTCATAATAAAGTGAAACATTGTTACATTGTACTTGATTGTGGTTACTTTGTACTCTTTCTCCTCATGGTTTGAAGACATAAGCTTAGTCTACTTATTTGTAACTTTTCTTTTATATTATAATGGAAAGTTTTAGTTTCTCATTATCAAGCATGGGCCAGTAAGCAGTATGGAGTTTCCCCTCAACTAGGAAGTTACCATATTAATGCCAACTATTATGAGCAGTTACTCATGTTAGCACACTAACTCCCAGAACTACATGTCTCAATCAATCCTCCTGTTTCATTCCTCAAGAATGGGACTACATGCATACACCACCACTCAGAAGTTAAGAGCACTTTCTGGTTTTACAAAGGACTCAGTTTCAGTTTTCAGAGTCCACATGGCTACTCACAAACATCTGTAACTTAAAGGGGTTCCTTGTAGCAGGACTTTCTTGGCCCCCAAACCCCCAAATGATGACATGTAGACTTATTGCTAATTATGGTACTTGGACATTAGCTTAGGCTTGTTCCTAACCAGTTAACTTAAATTAACTTGCTTCTATTAATATACATTCTGTCATGTGACTTTTAAACCAGTCTTCCATTTTGTATGTCTCACTGGTGTTTCTGTCTCGCTTCTTCTCAGAGTCCTCTCTCTCCTCTGAAGTCTTACCTATTCTCTCTTGCATACGGACTGGTTATTCAGTTCTTTATTAAACCAATCAGAAGGTGCCTTAGGCAGAGACATATCTTTACAGTGTACAAAAATATTATCCCACAACATTTCCCCTTTTTGTCTAAGTAAAAGAAAGTTCTTAAACACTAACTATATCTATCTATCTATCTATCTATCTATCTATCTATCTATCTATCTATCTATCTATCTATCACAATTATCTGCTAAGAATTATATTAACAGTGTCTAGTCCAGGGGGCTGGAGAGATGGCTTAGTGGTTAAGAGTATTGCCTGCTCTTCCGAAGGTCCTGATTTCAATTCCCAGCAACCACATCGTGGCTCACAACAGCCATCTATAATGAGGTCTGGTGCCCTCTTCAGGAATACATGCAGACAGAATATTGCATACATAATAAATAAATAAATAAGTAAATAAATATTTTAAAAAAAACAGTGTCTAGTCCATTAGTATTTGGAAATTTTGAATGGACTATTATCTATTCTGTCTTGATGAATCTAACATTTTATACCTAAAATCACTTTCTTAACTAGTATTACCATCCTGAAAATATCTTCTCAGCCTTAAAATATTTTCTTAGATAAACAATTTAAGCTTTTATGTCTCTCAACCTTATAATCATTTCTTTTGTAAGTTTTTTTTTTAAAAATTGGTAGCAAAAAACAGTATAACTATCTAGTCTTCAGTCCCCATCAGAAACCTGAGAAGGATAAAATTTTACCTGAGTAACCAGGAAGAACAGAACAAACAACTTCCAAAACTATAGAAATCACAGGAACTGCTGGTTACCCGGACAGTCACCCAAGTTTCCTCTGTAATGTTGGGGCATGCATCTTCAGCCTACAGACCTAGAATATCTGACAGACTTTTCTGTGAAGCAGGAATTTTGAAGGACTGTTCTACCATGTCTTGGAAAAGAGTGACAGTCCCTTTCTTTTATACCCTGCTTGTCCAACTTGGAAAGCATACTGTTAGCAGTTTAATCAAGGGCAGTTTCTTGCCCAGTGGCTAGGTTTTGTCATAAAGAATGCAAACTCCATATGGAGGTTCTTCAATGCCTATTATCCTTCTTGAAGTAGTTTGGCGTTGTCAGAAACAGATGTATTTCACTGTAATAAACCAATTTAAGCATCTTAAATTCCGTATTCTGTAGGTTTCTGAGATTTTTGAAGACCATATATCATCTAAAATATATCTGTTTAACCTTGAAAAAATACCTAACATAACTATAAGTTTGGTTGTTATAGATGACTAACTACAAACCTGTATTTTTATTATTCTAAACAGCTTGAAGCAATAGCTTTCCAGGACTACAACTATACATTACATTTTTAAATGAGCAGCATAGGTACAATATTTAAACTAGAGTGGAAATATATATATATATACATATATATATATATATAATGTTCTAACAAAAATAAACTTAAATTTGTATCAATACATAAAAATCTACACTAATTCAAAATATTTAAGATTAATAGTTGCTTTCTAGTTTAAAATTAGATTTAATAATCTACCCTTTTATATT
>NW_026068164.1:85169-94348 GCF_014885135.2 Alexandromys fortis
CTCATGAGAATTTGTCTTTTTCTGCTTCCCATGTAGATTATATCAATGTATGTCTCTTAGGGTCCTCTTTGTTGTCTAGGTTCTCTGGGATTGTGAAATATAGGGTGTTTTTTCTTTGCTTTATGTCTAAAAGCCACTTATAAGTGAATACCTCTTTTTTTAATATTATTTATTTATTTATTTATTATGTATACAATATTCTGTCTGTGTGTATGCCTGCAGGCCAGAAGAGGGCACCAGACCTCATTACAGGTGGTTGTGAGCCACCATGTGGTTGCTGGGAATTGAACTCAGGACCTTTGGAAGAGGAGGCAATGCTCTTAACCTCTGAGCTATCTCTCCAGCCCAAGTGAATACCTCTTATATTTGTCTTTCTGGGATTGGGTTACTTCACTCAATATAATGTTTTCTAGATCCATCCATTTACCCACAAAATCCAAGATGTCATTATTTTTTCTGCTGTGTAGTACTCCACTGTGTAAATGCACCACATCTTCCTTATCCATTCTTAGGTCAAGGGGCATTTAGATTCTCACCATGACAAATAATGTTGCTATGAACATAGTTGAGCACATATCCTTGTGGTATGATTGAAAATTCTTTGGGTATATACCCAAAAGTGGTATTGCTGGGTCCTGAGGTAAGTTGTTTCCTAATTTTCTGAGAAATCGCCATACTGATAACCAAAGTGGCTGTACCAGTTTTTACTCCCATCAGCAATGCAGAATGGTTCCCTTTACCCCACATCCTTTGCAGCCTAAGTTGCATTCAGTGTTTTTGATCTTGACCATTCTTAGGTGTAAGATGGAATCTCAGAGTTGTTTTGATTTGCATTTCTCTGATGGCTAAGGATGTTGAGTATTTCCTTAAGTGTCTTTCAGCCATTTTAGATTCCTCTGTAGAGAGTTCTCTGTTTAGATCTGTACCCTATTTTTATTGGATTATTTGTTCTTTTGATGACCAATTTCTTGAGTTCTTTGTATATTTTGAAGATCAGCCCTCTGTCCAATGTGGGGTTGGTGAAGATCTTTTCCCATTCTGTAGGCTGCCATTTTGTCTTGTTGACCATGTCCTTTGCTTTACAGAATTTTCTCAGTTTCAGGAGGGCCCATTTATTAATTGTTTCTCTCAGTATTTGTGCTACTAGGGTTATATTTAGGAAGTGGTCTCCTGTGCCAATGCATCCAAATGTACTTCCTACTTTCACTTGATCTGCAGGCACTGGCATTAGCCACACCTAATTGTTCTAACTGTGCCTAACTGTCCCAGGTGTTAAAAGTTGCTGAGCCCACTTTATGGAGTCCCTGTTAATGACATTGAACTGCTTTCAGTGCTCATGGAAAGGAGACACTATCTGGCGCACCTTTGTTCCTGTATGGTCATGGCCCATGTTGCACAGCAAATGTAGTCAAAATTTCTTAGTTCACCAGCCCCCCAATAATGACATAGAGCCTTACTAATATGAAAACTTGGCCTTTAACTTATGCTTGTTTCCAACTAACTCCTATAACTTAAATTAATTGTTTTTATTAATCTATGTTCTGTTATGTGTTTTTTTTAACCTTTTTTCCATTTCATATGTCCAATTTTCTCCATGTCTTCCTAGCATCTCTGTCTCTCTCTCTTCTTCTCAGAGTCCTCTCTCTCCTTGTCTATTCTCCTGCCTAGCTCTTGGTCAGTTAGCTTTTTATTAAACCAATCAAAAAGTGCCTTATGCAGAGATACATCTTTATAGTGTACAAAAAGTTTATCCCACAACAGATTCTATGCTCCTTTCTGATGTTCCAGAGCACCAGACACAAAAATGCAGTAATAACCCTCATACCAATAGAGTAAAATATTTTTTTTAAAAAAAATGTGAGTTCTCAGTTTGCTTCTCCAGTCACAATCCTGACTGTTGCCATAGTTCCTCCATCATGATGGTTATGGACTCTTATCCCTGTGGTACAGTAAACCCAAATAAATGTTTTCTCTATAAGCTGCCTTGTTCTTGGTGTTTTATCACAGCAATTGAAAAGTAACTAATACAGCTTTCTATCTTATTTTTTGAGAAAGGGTCTCTCATTGAATGGTGATTACCAATTCAGCCAGGCTGACAGGCTCATGAGTGCTAGGGAGCCTCTTGTCTCTGCCTCCTCTGTTCTGAGATCTAATCTCATGCCACCATGCTTGGATTTGTGTGGTCACTAGTCCTCTTTCTTTCATGGCTTATTGACTGAGCCAGCTCTCCATCCCTCAAACCATTTGTTTTGACTCTCTTCTCATTTTCTTTGTGAATAAGATGAGGATAGTGGGAGAGTGTGAAACATCTGGTCTGTTGTGAATGTGTTCCTTAATGTTTATGTTACAAAGTTAATTTACTATGTTACAATGTTGGGTATAAGAAGAAATTCATCCACAAAGACTTTTATATAATGAATAATTAATACTATTATCTTTGAAGTGTGCTAGTTATTGCAAGAACCTGCTAAACACAAATTTTTAATTTCTGTTATCTCTCATAATATGATGCACAAAGATCCTCAAAGAAATGATAGCAACTTGGTACTTGACTTTTTAGGCTCCAGAGCCAAGAGCCATGTAAATTTAATTTGCATATAAATTTCCCACTGTTGGTATGATGAAACACGATGCCCAAAAGTAAGTTGGGGAGGAGAGTTCTTTTGGCTTGTGTTTCCACATTTACACTTGCATAGTCCTAGGAATAGTGCTGTCCACATTCAAGGTGGATCTTTCATTCTCAGTTAATTCAGTTAAGAAAATCACTCTCAGGCTTTACCATAGGCCAAACTGTTGAAATAGGAGTGGTGGGGCAGCGTCCCCAGCACCCCAGCCGCCTGCTAGCTCATGCCCGAAATAACAACACACAAATTGTATTCTGTTAAACACTGCTTGGCCCATGAACTCTAGCCCTTACAGGCTAATTCTCGCATCTGGACTAGCCCATTTTTAATGATGTGTGTAAGCACCCCAAGGTGTGCTTACCGGGAAGATTCTAGCCTCCGTCCATCCTGGGTCAGAGCTGCCTGGGAGAGCGGAGCCTGTCGTCTCTGCTCCAGAGAGCAGAGCTGTCGAGTCTCTCCGGAAGCAGAGCAGAGTCTGACCTCACTTCCTCTTCCTCCCAGAATTCTATTCTGTTTACTCCTCCCACCTATGCTTTAACCTATCAGGGCCAGCCAAGCAGTTTCTTTATTGCTCAGTGACCTTCCTCCATCACCAAACAAATCCAAATGGTTCCCCATTGAGAATCTCTGAACAAATGATTCTAGATTGTGTCAACCTGACAATTAAAACTAACCATTACAATTGTACTCTGATCAAGATGTTTTATCAATTAATTTTCTCCTTTCTCAGATGACCCTTGTGCCCAATTGACAAAAGCAACCAAATAAACAAATGAATAACAACAAAAAACCCTAACCAGCCGGGCGGTGGTGGCGTACGCCTTTAATTCCAGCACTCGGGAGGCAGAGGCAGGCGGATCTCTGTGAGTTCGAGGCCAGCCTGGTCTACAAGAGCTAGTTCCAGGATCGGCACCAAAGCTACAGAGAAACCCTGTCTCGAAAAACCAAAAAAAAAAAAAAAAAAAACCCTAACCAGAACATCTAGCTTTTCTAATTTTTCAGTAACATTTTGCATTTTCCTTCCATATCTTGATAGGTGCCTTTTATACCTCATTGCAATTCTAATTTGTGTCTCTGGTAACTACTGACATTAATATTTTCTTGCATCTTTGCAATACTCATATTTTCTTTGGTAAGGTATTACTTCCTGTCATTTTTCTAAACTCTTTCGTTAATGTTGAATTTTTCATTCTTGTTTATTTATAAGTAGTAACTAGGTGTTAGATATCACCTTAGTATTTGAACAAAGTGTTTTAATAGATTATCCTTTTCCCTATGTATCTCACACTTACCCCTTCAACCTCTTCTTTGCAACATCCTCCATACTCCTTTCTGTTCTCATATCACATGTACCTTTTCCATCCCTTCCTTTCCATGTCATAATTTTTACACTTTCTTGTTCTCCTTTATAGTTTTGTAGGTTCTACCCATATTTATCCCCGTTATGCACACAAACGACAAGCTAAGGTCTACATATGAAAGAGAACGTGGAGTTTTTGTATTTCTGAGTTTGGGTCACTTTCCTTAACATCATACTTACCAGATCTGTCCTTTTCCTGAATTTTGTTTTTGTTTTTCTTTTTTTAAAAGATTTATTTATTATGTATACAGTATTCTCAGTATTCTGTCTGCATGTATGTTTGCAGGCCAGAAGAAGGCACCAGATCTCATTACAGATGGTTGCGAGCCACCATGTGGTTGCTGGGAATTGAACTCAGGAACTTTGGAAGAGCAGGCAACGCTCTTAACCGCTGAGCCATCTCTCCAGCCCCCCAATTTTGTTTTTCTTTACAGCTAAGTAAAATCCCATAGTGTGCATGTACTTCATATTTAGTATCCATTAATTCAGTGCACAGACACCTAGGCTGATTCTGTTTCCTAGCTATTCTGTTCCTTGCAACTATCAGTGAACGTGAATTGCAAGTATGTCTGTGTTAACTTATAGGCTCCTTTGTGTATCTGCCCAGGAGTTTAGAGCTTGGTCATATGGTAATTCCACTTTCAAGTTTTTGGGATGTTGCCATACTGCTATACTTATGGCAACAAGCTAAAACAACCTAATGGTTGTACTACTTGGTACTTGCACAAACGGTGAACAAAGGTTCCTTTTCCTCTATCGTTACCAGCATTAGTTCTAAGATTTCTTGGCAGCAGCCACGTTGACAGAGGTGAGGTGGTATCTCAAAGTAGTTATATTCTGTATTTGTTTTATGGCTAGGTATACTGGACATACTTAAAGGCATTTATTAATCATTTGTGCTTCTTAAGAATTATCTGTCAATTTCATTAGCCTATTTGCCAACTAGCAGGTTTTTTTGGTGTTTAGTTTTTGCAGTTGCTCACAAATTCTGCTTATTAGATCGTCTGAGTGGAGCCAATAGATTTCCCCATTCTTAACACTTTCTTCTTGCTCAGCTGATAGTTCCCTTTGCTATGTAGAAACCCTTTTAATTTCATACTGCACCATATGTTAATTTTATGCTATTTCTTGAGCTGTTGGACTTATTCCCTGAAAGTTCTTTACCATACCTATAGCCAAGTGTTTTCCCCTGTATTTTCCTTTAGTGATTTCAATTTTCCAGATTTTAAACAAAGGTCTTTGATCCACTTTGAATTAATTGATTTCATATGGGATGAAATTAATGGATATTTCATTCTCTTGCAGGTGAATATCCAGTTTGTTGGCATTGTTTACGGACTATTCTTTGATTTTGCTACTGCATGACATTGACACCTTTGTAAAATAAAAAATTGGTGGCCATAGATTTATCAGTTTATTTCTAGATATTCTATTTCTCTATTGGCTTACCTGTCTATTTTTATGCCAGTATTCAGCTGTTTTTGTTACTATAAGGCTGCAGTGTAATTTGAGGCCCAGTATTGTGATGCCTCTAGCTGTGTTCCTTCTCCTTAGGATTGCTTTGATGATTTATCACCTGTTGTTGTTCCATAGAAATTTCTAGATTTTCCTCCCAATTCTGAAAAGAATAGCATCAATATTTTAAATGGAAATTTCACTGAATATGTAGACTACTTTTAAGAATATAGACCTTTTTGGGCTGAAAGACACTTAAGGAAATGTTCAACATACTTAGTTATCAGAGAAATGCAAATCAAAACAACTCTGAGATTCCATCTTACACCTGTAAGAATGGCTAAGATCAAAAACACTGATGACAACTTATGCTGGAGAGGTTGTGGGGGAAAGGGGACACTTCTGCATTGCTGGTGGGAGTGCAAGCTGGTACAACTCCTTTGGATGTCAGTGTGGTGATTTTTCAGAAAATTAGGAAACAGCCTTCCTCAATATCCAGCAATACCACTTTTGGGTATATATCCAAAGGATGCTCAATTGTGCCACAAAGACATGTGCTTAACTATGTTCATAGCAGCTTTGTTTGTCATAGCTAGAACCTAGAAACAACCTAAATGCCCCTCGACCAAAGAATGGATAAGGAAAATGTACATTTACACAATGGAGTACTACACAGCAGAAAAAAATAATGACATCTTAAATTTTTCAGGAAAATGGATGGAGCTAGAAAACTATTTTGAGTGAGGTGACCCAGACACAGAAAGACAATTGTCACATGTACTCACTCATAGGTGGTATTTAAACATAAAGTGAAGAAAGCCAGCCTACAAACCACAATCCCAGAGAACTTAGACAACAATGCAGACCCTAAGAGAGACCCCCCAAATTCCCTCGTCTAATAAAAGTAGGAAGCAGTTTGAAGAGAACTATGGTCAAATTTCCTAAATGATTGCTTATAAATGTTTGTTTACATTTGAAGGGGGTATGCTATAGATATGAATAGTTTGCATTGGTATGGATCTTGGTCTATCTATGTTGTAATAGGAGCGGCAGGGCTGCGTCCCCGGCATCCGGCCACCCACATGTCTAGCTTATGCCCTGAAATAATTACACGGAAACTGTATTCTTTTTAAACACTGCCAGGCCCATTAGTTCCAGCCTCTTATTGGCTAGCTCTTACATATTGATCTAACCCATTTCTAATATCCCTGTAACACGAGGTGTCTTACCAGGGAAGATCTTAACCTGCATCTGTGTGTTGTGGGAGAATCATGGTGACTCCTGACTCGGCTTCTTTCTCCCAGCATTCTGTTCTGTTTACTCCACCTACATAATTTTATGTCCTATTAAAGGGCCAAGGCAGTCTCTTTATTTAACCAATGAAATTAACACAAAACAGAAGACTCTCCCCCATCATATATATACAAATCTAAGGACAATTTTGTTATACTGTGTATATGTATTTCTGCTCATGATTAAGGTATTGTGTTTATCCACCTCATTTAAAAATGCAATGTATAATTAATAAATAAAGGTTAAAATAAATAATCATCTATAATAGTCAAGCTTTTAGTCATGTTAGTTAGATTTTCTAGATGTACAGAGATGTATTTCAGATGGATAGGCATTCTTCAAACCTTTCAGAGACTATAGAATATGGCATTTAAAATGTTTAAGAACTTAAGACTTTTCATGACAGTGAAACACATTTGCTCCTGGTAGCACCAATAACTTCAAGAGGAAGATGGGCACCAAAGACGCTCTTTATGGAGTTTGCTAGCCATTTGGACAAGAAACTGCTCTTGCTTAGACTGCTTGATGTTATTCTGTATGAGCTGTCCATGCAGGACCCACAGAGAAATGACTGCTGAATTTGCCTAAAGGTGAGATAGTCCTTCAGGGTTTCTGCTTCATGAAAGAGTCTGCCAGACATTCTGCAGGCCACAGAAAAAAGCAACTGATGGACTTTGCCATTACAAGGCAGAACAGAACTTCAAATTTCCTGCTTCATAGAAAACTCTGCTGGATATTATGGACTGCAGTCTGAAGATGCCCCAATGATAAAGAAGAACTTTGGGTGACTGTCCAGGCACTGAGATGTCTCTGTCAATTCTAGAGTTTTGTAAGTTGCTTACAGTGCACTTCCCGTTAATGTAGGAACATTATATCTTTCTGGAGTCTTTGATGGAGTTGAAGAATAGATGATTATAATTATAGGTTTCCTTAGTTATGATTAAAGATAGAGTAGATACAAATATTGTAACTGTAATTCTTGCTTGATACCTGTTTTGTTATATGTAATTTTACTATGTTAAAGATAAAACCTATTTTATTTAAACAGAAAAGGGAAAATGGGGTGGGAGGTCCTTCTGTATATGTGTTGCTTTCATTGGTTAATGAATAAAGAAGCTGCTTTTGGCCAATGGTGCTGGGCTTAGGAGAAAACACAAGCTGAGATCACCAGACCCCCACCCAAGAACAGACCATTCAAAGGAAATTCCTGGAATTCCATGTATTGTACATAGAAATACCTGCCAGTGCACAGTCACCAAGAAACCTAAGACAAATGTTAGCCAATCAGGGGTCTTAAAACCTCAGAAACCCCTCACCCCCACCTTTACTACTATAAAAGCCTATTCTAATTGAGCTTGGGGCTCTCCAGATATTCTAATTCATTGGACATGTGGAGAGACCGAGTTTGCAAAGATGATTAAAATAAAAGCTCTTTGCTTTTACATATGGGACTCGGTCTCTTTTGTTGACTTTTATGAGGACTCTTGGATTTGGGCATAACAGAGCTTGCTTGGTGTCAGAGGGCAGAGCCAGCTACTAGTCGACCAAAATAACTATAGAGTTTTGAAGGACTCTAGGCTGAGAGGAGACAGGAAGTAGTTAGGCGGATCTGAGAGAGGATCTCACCTTTTGGGTGGAGGAACATTAGAAGTAGGAAGTGATTGGCAGCTGCTACCTGATTCTCTGATCTTTCAGGTTCTTACCCTGATATTTGACTCCCAATTTTTTATTGATAAAGATTAATTAGATTAATGTTTCACTTATTTGTGTTCCCATATAAGGTATAAACATTACACTTTTAAGCATACAGCTTCCATTCTCTGACTCTTACTGCAAAAGTTCCTCTTTTGTGAGGCTGGGAATATAGTTCAATTGTTGAGTATTTTTAAAAGTAATTTATTTTTATTTTATGTGCATTGGTGTTTTACCTGCATATATGTCTCTGTGAGGGAGATAGATCCCTTGGAACTGGAGTTACAGACAGTTGTGAGCTGCCATGTGGATGTTGGGAATTGAACCCAGGTCCTCTGAAAGAGCAGTCAGTTTTCTTAACTGCTGAGTCATCTCTCCAGCCCTGTACAGTACTTCTTAAGCATGCTCACATTCATAGGTTCAACTACCGGAGACTAAATGCATTTTTTTACCTTTCCCCCCATAACTTTCAAGACTATTTCTGTGATGTGTTTGTTGGTTTCTTTCTGTTGCCCTATTTGAAACTCTTTCGATAATTAACTGAGGTAACTGAATTGAATGAAGAATTCTATACCCTTGAGACAATTTTCAGAGACATTAAAGCAGTTGTTATTTTACAGTTTCTTGTAACTTGGGAGAACATAGGTCTGGGAAGATCAGCATACCTTCATGCTTAGGCTTACACCAAGAAATCTCTCTCTCTCTCTCTTTCTCTCTCTCTCTCTCTCTCTCTCTCTCTCTCTCTACCCCTCTCT
>NW_026068164.1:95510-99972 GCF_014885135.2 Alexandromys fortis
CTCTCTCTCTCTCTCTCTCTCTCTCTCTCTCTCTCTCTCTCTCTTTCTTTCTCTCTCTCTCTCTTTTTTTTTGTCAGACAGGTTTTCTCTATTTAGTTTATTTACTTAGCTTTGTCTAACATGGAACTCACTGTGTAGACCCTAGAGATCTACCTGCCTCTGCCTTCACGCTGAGTGCTGGGATTAAAGGAATGCACTATCGTGCCCCACTTCCTAAATCATTTAAAATACAATGATAAAGAGACGATTAAAGCATATCTTTAATTTTCTCAAACCCAACTGTACTGCCTTTACGATTATAGTTCAATGAAAACATTGGGTTACATACTCGCAAATGACATTCAGACTGCCTTGGATCTTCAAACTACGAAATCTATAAACCATTGTGTTGAGTACTTTGCAAATAAATACAGAAGCTACTTTGAAAGACACATGAATGAGTGTCAAATCCACTTTGGCCACATGGTGTCGCTGTACACCATAAAGTCTTGAAGCTGGAAATGGGGGATTGATAAAACCGAAGGGAGGAAGCTTCATTTCGTCATCAGTAGAGAAAAGACAAAAATGGTGAGGAGACAAATGACTGAAACCATGAAGTTAGAAAGGATGATCTTGGAGTGACAGTTGTACGAAAGGTACAGTGCTTTTGCGATGCTCTTTTCCAGGCTCCGAGGCCTGAGAGCCCTGCGCTTGCTGTTGCTCTCGCTTCTGCTCCTCTCAGCCTGGGAGGCAGGGAGCGGCCAGCTCCACTACTCCGTCCCAGAGGAGGCCAAACACGGAACCTTCGTGGGCCGCATCGCTCAGGACCTGGGGCTGGAGCTGGCGGAGCTGGTGCCCCGCCTGTTCAGGGTGGCGTCCAAGGACCGCGGGGACCTTCTGGAGGTAAATCTGCAGAATGGCATTTTGTTTGTGAATTCTCGGATCGACCGGGAGGCGCTGTGCGGGCGCAGCTTGGAGTGTAGCATCCACCTGGAGGTGATCGTGGACCGGCCGCTGCAGGTCTTCCACGTGGATGTGAAGGTTAAGGACATTAATGATAACCCACCGGTTTTTAAAGGTTCAGAACAAAGGATATTTATTCCTGAAAATAGACAGCCAGGCTCGCGATTTCCACTAGAGGGCGCTGCGGACGCAGATATTGGTGCTAATTCTCTTCTAATTTACACGCTGAGCCACACTGACTACTTTTCTTTGAAGGTAGAGACGACTGACGAACTCAGTAAATCCCTTTCTCTTGAGCTGAGAAAATCTTTGGATAGAGAAGAAACACCAGAACTTCGTTTATTACTGACAGCCACTGATGGGGGCAAGCCAGAACTGGAGGGGACAGTTCGGCTGCAGATTACTGTGCTGGACGTTAATGACAATGCCCCACTGTTTGACCAGGCCGTCTACAGAGCCCAGTTAGTAGAATCTACAGCGAATGGAACTTTAGTGACCACATTAAATGCCTCTGACGCTGATGAAGGCGTAAACGGTGAAGTTGTGTTTTCCTTTGGCAATGATGTATCTCCTGACATTCAAGAGAAGTTCAAAGTAGATTCTATTTCTGGAGAGATTAGAGTGATTGGTGACCTGGATTATGAAAAAATAAAATCATATGAAATTCAAGTAAAAGCAGTTGATAAAGGGACTCCCCCGATGTCAAATCACTGCAAGGTTTTGGTGAAAGTGCTGGATATAAATGATAACACTCCTGAGTTGGAGGTCACTTCCTTATCTTTGCCCATCAAAGAGGATGCTCCACTTAGCACTGTCGTCGCCCTCATCAAGGTGTCCGATCTTGACTCAGGTGTCAACGGGCAGGTGACCTGCTCGCTGGCTCCTCATGTCCCCTTCAAGCTGGTGTCCACCTTCAAGAATTACTATTCGCTCGTGCTGGACAGCGCCCTGGACAGAGAGACCACACCTGACTATAAGGTGGTGGTGACAGCCCGGGACGGGGGCTCGCCCTCGCTGTGGGCCACAGCCAGCGTGTCCGTGGAGGTGGCTGATGTGAACGACAATGCGCCCACGTTCGCGCAGCCCGAATACACGGTGTTCGTGAAGGAGAACAACCCGCCTGGCGCGCACATCTTCACGGTGTCGGCCATGGACGCAGACGCGCAGGAGAACGCGCTGGTGTCCTACTCGCTGGTGGAGAGGCGGGTGGGCGAGCGCTAGCTGTCGAGCTTCGTGTCTGTGCACGCGGAGAGCGGCAAGGTGTTAGCTCTGCAGCCTCTGGACCATGAGGAGCTGGAGCTGCTGCAGTTCCAGGTGAGCGCGCGGGATGCTGGTGTGCCTTCCCTGGGCAGCAATGTGACTCTGCAGGTGTTTGTGCTGGACGAGAACGATAACGCGCCCTCCTTGCTGGGACCTCAGGCGGGCAGCGCAGTGAGCGAACTGGTGTCACGGACAGTGGGTGCAGGACATGTGGTGACAAAGGTGCGCGCAGTAGACACAGACTCTGGCTACAATGCTTGGCTGTCTTATGAACTGCAACCTTCAACAGGTGGCGCACGCAGCCCGTTCCGTGTGGGACTGTACACGGGTGAGGTCAGCATTACACGTGCCCTAGATGAGGCTGATGCTCCACGACAGCGTCTGTTGGTGCTGGTGAAAGACCATGGCGAGCCGGCGCTGACTGCCACTGCTACCGTGTTGGTATCCCTGGTGGAAAGCGGACAGATTCAGAAAGCCTCCTTGCCTGTATTAACCGGTGCAGTGGGCTCTCAGGCATCGCTGATGGATGTCAACGTGTACCTGATCATCGCCATCTGCGCCGTGTCCAGCCTGTTGGTGCTCACGCTGCTGTTGTACACCGCGCTGCGCTGCTCGGCGACACCCACAGATGGAGCCTGTGCTCCAGGGAAGCCCGTGCTGGTGTGCTCCAGTGCAGTGGGCAGCTGGTCATACTCACAGCAGAGGAGGCAGAGGGTGTGCTCTGGAGAAGGTCCGCCCAAGACCGACCTCATGGCCTTCAGCCCTGGCCTCTCTCCAGGTTTGAACATATCGGAAAGAAGTGAGCAGCCAGAAGGAAATTCGGATCTTTCTGGAAATGTAAGTCCAAATTTGAGCTATGACTTCAAATTCTGTTTAGATTTAACTTCACTTTTTAAATCATTTCAATGATATTTAAAATGTATTCAGGGTGTTTAATGACTTTTAACAAACCATACCTTTGCAAACACTCTATTTGCAATTGCATAATGAATGAAGCTAGGAAGCAACATAGATGCAAATTTTTGTATTCTTTTATTTATATGGTAGAAAGCTCTAACAACATTTCAGCATTATTAGTGTTAATTTTGGTACTATTGATGGTAGGGATAGAGCTGAGGGCCTCATGAATGCAAGCCAAACACAGTGCTGGTCACCTTTAACGTGGGCTCTCAATTCTTGTGACGTGTCTTGCTTTGCAGAAATAATTGTAGGAAAAGTTACAGAAACCATCTGCTTTCTCTCTACATAGCTAAATTTCAAAGGGGGCAAATAAAAGATAACTTGAAGCACTGTGACTTAAAAAATATATACATATATAATATATAAACTGTAATATGTTGTTAGTACTTTAATTTTCACATTTAAATAACCAACTAGTTCCTGGTGCTGTTCCCTGGTTTAAAAGACTAATTATTACGTGAACTTGTGCCTTATATGATCCAGTCAAGAGACACTTAGTGACCACCTCACACTTACTTGCCAGTGTCCCCAAACTTTATTTTCTTTTCTTTTAATCCTTCTGATATTTATTTTATTAGGTGAAGCTTTTTCCCTTTATAGATGAAATTGTTGAGGCCAAGAAAAATTAAGTTCAGGATAATTACTATTTTTTTTAAAAAATGATATAATTATCTATTACAGTCGATTGCACTTTATTAAATATTTAAAGTTGCTTTCAATGGGAGAATTTTACAGGCATTCAATGTTAAATTCTATTTAAATTCAAAGTACAAAAGCAAGAGAAAGATGGAATAACTTTTTCCAAACAAAATGGTTCTACATAAAAATCCCTGACGCTTGCTTTTCTAGAAATGAATATAGAAATAAAAAAGAAAAGAAAATTCTTTACACAAGTTGTTCAGAAGAGGAATAAAGACCTCTTCAAATCTGAATCATAATCATTATTTTTTTTTTTCCGAGACAGGGTTTCTCTGTGGCTTTGGAGCCTGTCCTGGAACTAGCTCTGTAGAGCAGGCTGGTCTCGAACTCACAGAGATCTGCCTGCCTCCCGAGTGCTGGGATTAAAGGCGTGTGCCACCACCGCCCGGCGATTCATAATCATTATGTTGATCAATAATGAGTAACATATTATTATATACAGTATATTACAGAAGTTTAACAACCAGCTGACACACTTTCAATACAGGTCTCTGTGAATCTTCTAACCATTTAGTCAACTGTTTGTTAAATCTGTGTGTGTGAGGCGGTACATGTGTCTATATGTGTGCGCTCTCCTGTGCATGCAGATGTGGAGACCAGT
>NW_026068164.1:103062-127058 GCF_014885135.2 Alexandromys fortis
ACTGCTCTTTGGACTGGAGAGGGAGGGGGAGAGGAGTGGGAGGAGGGGGAGGGAAATGGGAGGCTGGGAGGAGGCGGAAACTTTTTTTTCCTTTTCTCAATAAAAAAAGAAAAGAAAAAAAAAGACAGGGGTTTAGGATTACGAAGTTTGAAAAGTGGTTGTGGTTTATGGGATGCTATTATAGAATGAAAGGAAGACCGAAATTTGGAGTAGTGTTGTGAATTAATATTTAACATAAATGTGAAGGGAATTTCCATTGATTGTTGATGTTCTTGTCTCCTCAGAATATTTCAATAGTTTTTTTCCTTCGTTCACAGCTGTTTAATAAAATGCTCATTCCACTAGGCCCCTTTGTTCCTCTGCACGGCTTGTCTCTACTTTCATCATATATATATATATATATGTATATATGTTATATATTACATATATGTGTATTTATATCTGATTTTATCTAACTAGCTATATAAAATCTAGAAACCATGATTAAAAGAACACATGGGATATTTTTCTCTCTGAATGTATTTTTTCTTTAGTTATCTCCAGTTGCATTTATTTTACTGCAAGAGTGAATAAGTGAAATAACTTTAAGACAATGGAATCAAGAAAAAATTATTATTATTTTATTTCAAGATAGTACTTTTCTATTTAGTCTTGTCTGTCCTGAAACTCTCTTTGTAGCCCAGATTGGCCACAAACTCAAAGATCTACCTGCCTTTGTCTCCCAAATGCTGAGATTAGAGGTGTGCACCACTACACCCAGCTCAGAGAAAAGTTATCAAAGCTTCTAGATCCAGGAAAATCTATCCGTCAATGCTGTTTCAAATGGACACTAAATTTTGCAGTTCATTTTGTTTTCTTCTAAGAAAAATAAGAGCAGTTTTTTTTAACATACATGAAGTAGCAAGTATGTAACTTGATATGAACTTTGATAACTGACTCATTCCTTCATTCATTTCAAAAAACCCAATACCACTTTTATTTAAGTTTAATGTTTTTGCATGTGAAGGAACTAGCTAAAATTAATAAATAAAAGATACTTTCATGTAACTAACATGGAAATGAAATCAGTTTATTCTTTCTTGCATGAAGATTCAAATATAAAAGAAAAGAGAATAATCCTAAAATAAAATATATTTCTCATATGACAAGCTAATGTAACCCGCAAACAGTTCAAAACTCAAGATTATAAATATCAGGAGTGTATTCAAGCATATTTTCATTGAATGAAAGTACTCTTTGATTCTTGCTCTGAAGAAGTGCTAAAAAATTTACAAAAGAACTGAAAACAAGATATCCAAAAGATATTTGTGCATTTGCATTGGTATCAGCTCTATTTACAAGAACCAAGAGCCAGAGGAATCAAAATGCCCGTGGATGGTTGAAGGGACTCACAAAATGCAGCGGGTTTACACAATGTAAACATTCAGCAATAAGAAAAGAAATCCTGTAACATGCTACAACACCGATGAGCTTTCTCAACATTATGGTTAGTTGGAAAAGCAAGTCTCAAAACACAGCAAAACAAAGAACTCAACCCCACAGCAACAAACCCTTACAAATCCTGTATGATTTATAAGTGGTGAAACTTAGAGAAAACGGAAGTAGAATGGTAGTTACCATGGGCAAAGATGGGGTAACTGGAATTGATGTCTAATAGATATAATTTTTCAGCTTTACGAGAAGAAAGTTTTCAACACTGAATACACTTAGCACTACTGAAGTTTACATTTGAAGTTAATACGGTAAACTTCTCATTTACAGTTAATACGGTAAAGTTCGAATCAGATTAGCCACAGGGTGTCGCTGTCCACCAGAGAATGTTCTCTAAGAAGGCAAATACCCAGAGTCTCTTTGTTACTCCAGATAAAACGACAGGAGAAGCAGCAGGATTTAGCAGGTGTTAGACTATTTCATTTCTTTTAAACATGATCATTTAATTTGACCAACTCACGGAGGACTAGAGGTGATGCCTTCTTTGAGAGGGGGCCCAGACGTCAGGCAGTGTCTGCTGCTCTGGCTTCTGCTCCTCTCAGCCTGGGAGGCAGGGAGCGGCCAGCTCCACTACTCCGTCCCCGAGGAGGCCAAACACGGAACCTTCGTGGGCCGCATCGCTCAGGACCTGGGGCTAGAGCTGGCGGAGCTGGTGCCCCGCCTGTTCAGGGTGGCGTCCAAGGACCGCGGGGACCTTCTGGAGGTAAATCTGCAGAATGGCATTTTGTTTGTGAATTCTCGGATCGACCGGGAGGCGCTGTGCGGGCGGAGCTTGGAGTGTAGCATCCACCTGGAGGTGATCGTGGACCGGCCGCTGCAGGTTTTCCACGTGGAGGTGGAGGTGAGGGACATTAACGACAACCCGCCGCTATTTCCGACGACAGAAAAAACTATCCGATTTCCTGAATCGAGACTGCTAGACTCGCGGTTTCCTTTAGAGGGAGCTTCGGATGCAGATATAGGAGTAAACGCTCTTCTGTCCTATAAGCTCAGTCCCAGCGAGTTTTTCTTTCTAGATGTACAAACAAATGATGAACTCAGCCAATCGCTGTTTCTTGTGCTGGGGAAATCTCTGGACAGAGAGGAAAATGCTGAGGTGAAATTGTTACTGGTAGCTACGGATGGAGGCAAGCCTGAACTCACAGGTTCTGTTCAGATACTCATTAAAGTGTTAGATGTGAATGACAAAGAACCTACTTTCCCCAAATCCGTTTACAAAGTTCAGTTGTTAGAGAACACCGAAAACGGAACCTTGGTGGTGAAATTAAAAGCGTCTGATGCAGATGAAGGACCAAACAGTGAGATTGTGTATTCACTGAGTAGTGATGTGTCTTCTACCACACGGACCAAGTTCCAAATAGACCCCAACTCGGGAGAAATCAGAACGAAGGGGGAATTAGACTACGAAGAAAGGACATCCTATGAAATTCAGGTCATTGCATCTGACAAGGGAACCCCATCAATGTCAGGACATTGTAAAATTTCAGTAAAACTCTTGGATATCAATGACAATACCCCAGAAGTCTCAATAACGTCTATCTCACTACCAGTCCAAGAAAACGCTCCACTGGGCGCTGTGATCGCCCTCATCTCAGTCTCAGACCGTGACTCAGGAATCAACGGGCAGGTGACCTGCTCCCTGACCCCTCAAGTCCCCTTCAAGCTGGTGTCCACCTTCAAGAACTACTATTCGCTCGTGCTGGACAGCGCCCTGGACAGAGAGACCACACCCGACTATAAAGTGGTGGTGACAGCCCGGGACGGAGGCTCGCCCTCGCTGTGGGCCACCGCCAGCGTGTCCGTGGAGGTGGATGATGTGAACGACAATGCACCCACGTTCGCGCAGCCAGAATACACGGTGTTCGTGAAGGAGAACAACCCGCCTGGCGCGCACATCTTCACAGTGTCTGCCATGGACGCAGATGCGCAGGAGAACGCGCTGGTGTCCTACTCGCTGGTGGAGAGGCGGGTGGGCGAGCGCTCGCTGTCGAGCTTCGTGTCTGTGCACGCGGAGAGCGGCAAGGTGTTTGCTCTGCAGCCACTGGACCATGAGGAGCTGGAGCTGCTGCAGTTCCAGGTGAGTGCGCGGGATGCTGGTGTGCCTTCCCTGGGCAGCAATGTGACTCTGCAGGTGTTTGTGCTGGACGAGAACGACAATGCGCCAACGCTGCTGTCCCACGGAGCCGTGGGAGCGGGAGGGGCAGTGAGTGAGTTTGTGCCTAAATCAGTGGGTTCGGGTCACGTGGTCACCAAGGTGAGAGCAGTGGATGCCGACTCTGGTTACAATGCTTGGCTCTCTTATGAACTGCAGACGTCGGCAGGCAATTCCCGAAGCCTGTTCCGCGTGGGTTTATATACCGGTGAGATCAGCACCACACGCGCCCTGGATGAAGCCGATGCGCTGCACCAGCGCCTGCTGGTACTGGTGAAGGATCATGGTGAACCTGCGCTGACTGCCACAGCCACAGTGCTCGTTTCTCTGCTTGAGAACAGCCAAGCTCCAAAAGCCTCGTCAAAAACGTTGGTAGATGCTATTGGCCGAGAGGCATCGCTGGTGGATGTCAACGTGTACCTGATCATCGCCATCTGCGCCGTGTCCAGCCTGTTGGTGCTCACGCTGCTGCTGTACTCCGCGCTGCGCTGCTCGGCGACGCCCACAGATGGAGCCTGTGCTCCAGGGAAGCCCGTGCTGGTGTGCTCCAGCGCGGCGGGGACCTGGTCATACTCACAGCAGAGGCGGCAGAGGGTGTGCTCTGGAGAGGGTCCGCCCAAGACCGACCTCATGGCTTTCAGCCCCAGCCTATCCCAAGGTCCGGAATCAGCGGAGGAGAGACAGCCGCCCTTAGAGTCAGAATACTTAGCAAAGGTAGGCTTAAGATTTTTTTTTTTATCTTGCCAAGAACGTTACTATTTTTGTATTGTTCATGATTCCAGTTAAATATTTAGACCTAACGCTCCGCCTTTATTTTATATCACTGTGGTGTTGTGAGATACTTGTGCATGAAGTATCAAATTCCTGCCCGTAGAACAATTCTCTTAAATATTCTCACTTTCATTGTTAGGTTCGGGACGAAATCTCTGTGTGAGTAATCAGACCTTGAATAATTGGGGGGAAAAAACACCCAGGAAAACCTGCAATTTAAACATTTATTTATTTATTTATTTATTTATTACTGTGTGTGTGCATGATGCTGGTGTGTGTCTGTAGGTGTGTGGAGTGAGGTCCTACAGTGTGTGGACCTCAAGGGACACTTTGTGTAGTTGGTCTCTCTACTTTTTATTTGGGCTGTCGAGAGCTAAGGCAGGTCACCAGCCATGCAAGGCAAGACTTCTACCTGCTGAGCCAACTCACTGGCACCAAAGCATAATAATTCAATATTACTCCTAAACGTTTTCCTTTCAAAGATTAAAAGCCCAAATTAGAAAATTTAAAAGGGCTTTAAAATTTAGGACATTTCTAAACATAGATTTCTACCCATTGTATCAGTGTCTGTTTAGCATAATATAATCTTTATTCTGGAAATTTTCCAGATTTTCTCTTTAAAACATGAATGCCAGGCTCTATATATCATTGGCCTTTACAATACACGTCAGCATCAAGGAATGCTGGGTAACTTATTTGTCCTTAATAAGGAGAATGACCAAAATTGGGCAATAAAGATGAACTATTATAAAAAATCTTTGGGTTTTCAACCAAAAGAGTGTCCACAGGACAGAACCCTTCAGATTTAGACATTTAAAGATTACATTGGGGTGGATGTGGTGGCACACGCCTTTAATCCCATTGTTTAAGCGAGGCAGGGGCAGGCTGGTCTCTGTGAGTTCAAGGCCAGCCTGGTCTACAGAGTGAGTTTCAGCACGGCCAGGGCTACACAGAGAGAAACGCTGTCTCAAAAAAAAAAGAAGTAAAGAAATAAAAGAAAAGAAAGAAAAAGAAAAAAACATTGTATTGGACTGGGTGTGGTAGTGTATGCCTTTAATCATAACATTAGGGAGGCAGAGGCAGGTGGATCGCTGTGAGTTTCAGTCTAGGCTGACCCACATAGCAGTTTCCGTGCCAACAGGACTGAATAGTTAGTCTTTGTCTGAAGACAAACTGGTTTGGCCAAGCATCCACATCTTTCCCTTTTCTTTGTACAAGTGAAGGGTATTGTGACCTAGTCTTCAGGCTAGTGCTCAACGGTCATCAATCCAGTGTTAATAGGCTAACTCAGGCAGGTTTCCTTCTGTGAAGATGCTGTCGCTCTTTGCTAGTTTACACTTTCCTTCATCCAGAGCTTACCCTGGTACCTAGTTTGTGAGCATGTTACTTGTGGAACTGGGGTTTTCCCAAAGTGCAAGGCCCAGCATGGACCATTGCATTTCCTCTGGAAACCCCTGCAGTGGGTGTTTAAAACACTGGAAGCAGAGGTAGGTGGATCTCTATGAGATCTGGTCTACATAGTGAGATCACATAAGGCTATACAATGAGGCCCTGTCTCAAAACAAAACAAGAACAATAAAAGCCCTATAATGGACGAGAGGCCCTAGGTTCAATCACCAGAACTGAAAAGAACAAACAAAACATACTAAGCATTTATCTAATTCTTTATGAGCTATCACAGCAGAGTCTATTAGAAATTATCTGTTGATTGTTAACAGTTATCATTAATGTAACTCTTCACTTATCCTTACTTGAAAAGTTAATTTAAAATGTTCATTTATTTATTCAATGTAATATTTGTAATTTATTTTATTTTAATTTAAACATAGATGATAAAATGTGAGTTAATTGAATATTGGATTTTAGTCAATGAAACATAAGTACCTGGACCTTTTATAAAATCTTTTTCTTCTAATACTTAAATTATGTGCTAAATTTCTCTTTAAACTATTCTGCCTACAAGTCAAAGTCTGGACAGTTTCTTTTTATGCATGAATATCTAAATTTGCCCTTTCAATGAGTATTCTGGTTCAACTTTAAAATGCTTAGAGGACTCATACCTTGTGTTTATTAGTGAATTCACAGAGATCTTTAAAATATTTCATTACTGGGGACTGGTGGGATGGTTCAGTAGTTAAGAACACCGTCTGCTCTTCCAGAGGTCCTGAGTTCAATTCCCAACAACCACATGATGGCTCACAACCATCTGGAATGGGACCTGACTCCCTCTTCAGTCATGCAGACATACATGCAAGTAGAACATTCATATATATATATAAAATACATTTTAAAAGAACATTTCATTGCCCAGTCTTATAAATATTGCCTAGTGACTCACGTTCCAAAATTAATTTTCTCTTTGTCTTCTTCTTTTTTTTTAATTGACAATGTTTTCAACATTTCTTCTTTTTCTCTCTTAACACTTACTTATGTTGTGTGGATGTATGTGTGTGAGTGTGCAAGTCAGAAGACAATTTTCAGGAGCCATTGTGTCGCAGGGATTGAAATCATGTCGGCAGTCTTGACAGTTTGTGGTTTTACCCACTGACCCATCCCTCAGATCCTGTTTGTTTGGGTTGGGTCCTGATTTTAGGCTGATCTTCAGCTCATGATCTTCCTGCCTCAGCCTCCTATGTCCTAGGATGACGGGTGTGCATCACAACCCTTAGTCACATGAAACCTTTTGAAGCTACTTGGTACAGAAATTCATCCAGAGAGGAGGTTGCTAGGACCATAATCATTTCGTTTTATAATATACATGTAAATTGTAATGCATGCACAGTGTTGAAATTTAAAAACAATGTCCTTATTGGTGCAATGTGAGTATAACAAATATCCAAACCACACAGTGTTGTCCTGCAGCAGAAAATACATCTACAAAAGAACTTCACTGAGAAAGACTAACTCTGGGATGGGGTTACAGCTCAGTGGCAGGGCTCTTGCCTAGGTGCTTGAGGCACTGGCTTCAATCCCCAGTAAGTAAGAAAATGAATGAGTGCGACCTGACATCTTTATATAAATACAGTTATATAAATAAAGGCAGTTAACAAAGACGCTATGCTTGCATAAAGGACCTGGGGGCGATTTACACATGTTCTAAATTAACAATTGCAAGCCAGCCTATTTTTCAGTAAGTTGGTAATACCAAAATCATATAAAACATGTATTAATAGATATTCACACATTTATCACTTATTTTTATACCTTATACCTTCATTGTCACAAATATCAAACTTATCTTTCATTTTTGTACTTTGAGACTGTCATTCTGAATGGGGATTTCATCCAGACACCGTCAGTTAAACCATTTTTAATTTGCTTAGTCTTTATGTACTTGTAATTAATGAATTAAAACTCATCTTAGAAGATTGTTGTGAAAATTTAATGGGAAAGCTTCGTTAAGAAAAACTGTGTGCCTATCATACAGAGAGCTCATTATTAGCAGTGAAACCATGAGTTGGAGAGATTTTATAAAAAATGTAAGGCTGTATTCTGGTTAAAAATAAACTCTGTGGTGACTGCTTGAAGGAAATCACAGGTCAAAACACAAATTTGGGGACAATTCAAATGAGACATATAAGAAAATAAACACATTCAATACTTACACATTTAGCCACTTGGTGTCGCTGTCCACCACAAGTTCCTTCATTAAACGCAGCGGGTTTTACATTCACATAATCCTTTTCGTCGCAGTCTCAGACAAAATGGTAACGGTATGGAGTTTAAGATGTGAAGAATAAAAAACTGAAAATATTTAAGAAATTTTGGATCCGTGTGAGAGCGACCAAACGTTTGGAAGGAGCTAGCGATGGTGTTTTCTTGGAGAGAAGATCAGCGTCTGCTGCTCTGGCTTCTGCTCCTCTCAGCATGGGAGGCAGGGAGCGGCCAGCTCCACTACTCCATCCCCGAGGAGGCCAAACACGGAACCTTCGTGGGCCGCATCGCTCAGGACCTGGGGCTAGAGCTGGCGGAGCTGGTGCCCCGCCTGTTCAGGGTGGCGTCCAAGGACCGCGGGGACCTTCTGGAGGTAAATCTGCAGAATGGCATTTTGTTTGTGAATTCTCGGATCGACCGGGAGGCGCTGTGCGGGCGGAGCAAGGAGTGTAGCATCCACCTGGAGGTGATCGTGGACCGGCCGCTGCAGGTTTTCCACGTGGAGGTGGAGGTGAGGGACATTAATGACAACCCGCCGGTATTTCCAGTGGCCACAAAGAATCTGTTTATTTCTGAATCTCGACAGCTTGGCTCTCGGTTTTCGCTAGAGGGCGCTTCAGACGCAGATATCGGAACAAATTCATTGTTGACTTACAGTCTTAACTCCAGTGAGTATTTTACTTTGGACGTTAAAAGAAAAGATGAGGAAGTTAAATCCCTGGGACTCGTGTTGAAAAAACTTTTAAATCGAGAGGACATTCCCGAACATCATTTACTGATAACAGCAGTTGATGGCGGGAAACCGGAGCTAACTGGCACCACTCAAGTGAAGATCACTGTCCTAGATGTGAACGACAACGCCCCCGCGTTTGAGAGGACGCTCTACAAAGTCAGATTAACCGAAAACGCACCAAATGGTACCGTAGTAGTGGATGTCAACGCCTCTGATTTGGATGAAGGAGTAAATAAGGACATTGTATATTCTTTCCACACGGATATGTCAGCTGAGATCCTGTCAAAATTCCACTTAGACCCGGTTAATGGACACATCACTGTGAAAGACAACATAGATTTCGAGGAAACGAAATCTTTTGAAATCCAGGTAGAGGCAGCAGACAAGGGAAACCCTCCAATGACAGATCACTGCACGGTTCTCGTTGAAATTGTGGACGTTAACGATAATGTGCCTGAATTGGTCATCAAATCACTATCAATTCCCGTGTTAGAAAATTCTGCACCTGGCACCGTGATCGCCCTGATCAGTGTGTCAGACCGTGACTCTGGAGCCAAAGGGCAGGTGACCTGATCCCTGACCCCTCAAGTCCCCTTCAAGCTGGTATCCACCTTCAAGAATTACTATTCGCTCGTGCTGGACAGCGCCCTGGACAGAGAGACCACACCTGACTATAAGGTGGTGGTGACAGCCCGGGATGGGGGCTCGCCCTCTCTGTGGGCCACCGCCAGCGTGTCCGTGGAGGTGGCTGACGTGAATGACAATGCGCCCGCGTTCGCACAGCCCGAATACACGGTGTTCGTGAAAGAGAACAACCCGCCTGGTGCGCACATCTTCACGGTGTCGGCTACGGACGCGGACGCGCAGGAGAACGCACTGGTATCCTACTCGCTGGTGGAGAGGCGGGTGGGCGAGCGCTCGCTGTCGAGCTTCGTGTCTGTGCACGCGGAGAGCGGCAAGGTGTTCGCTCTGCAGCCTCTGGACCATGAGGAGCTGGAGCTGCTGCAGTTCCAGGTGAGCGCGCGGGATGCTGGTGTGCCTTCCCTGGGCAGCAATGTGACTCTGCAGGTGTTTGTGCTGGATGAGAACGACAATGCGCCCACGCTGCTGGGGCCTCAGGCGGGCAGCACAATAAGCGAACTGGTGTCACGGACAGTGGGTGCAGGGCATGTGGTGACAAAGGTGCGCGCAGTGGATGCGGACTCTGGCTACAATGCGTGGCTGTCCTATGAGCTGCACTCGGCCATGGGCAGCGGGCGCCTTCCGTTCCGGGTGGGTCTGTACACAGGTGAAATCAGCACCACTCGTGTCCTAGACGAGACAGATGCGCCAAAACAGCGCCTACTGGTGCTGGTGAAGGATCATGGCGAGCCAGTGCTGACAGCCACAGCCACCTTACTAGTGTCTCTGGTGGAGAGTGGGCACACGGCAAATGCCCCATCACGGGCCTTGGTGAATTCTGCGGGCAGGGAGGCATCGCTGGTGGATGTCAACGTGTACCTGATCATCGCCATCTGCGCCGTGTCCAGCCTGATGGTGCTCACGCTGCTGCTGTACACCGCGCTGCGCTGCTCAGCGACACCCACAGAGGATCCCTGCGGTCCTGGGAAACCCGTGCTGGTGTGCTCCAGCGCAGTGGGGACCTGGTCATACTCACAGCAGAGGAGACAAAGAGTGTGCTCTGGAGAGGGTCCGCCCAAGGCCGACCTCATGGCCTTCAGCCCAAGTCTTACACCCTGTCCAGTTAATCAGGAGAAAGAGGACAAACTGCTATCAGACATTGATTTCTCCGTCAAAGTGAGTAATTTTCCCCTCTAAATTGGTCTCGTTTTATATGCTAACATTTTACTCCTTGGAGATAGGTTAAAATTATTCTATTCACGTTCTTTCTGTTGAGTCCTTTACACTTACTAATTTTGCCACTAAAACTGTAGGTTCTTGTCTAAATTGTGTGCTGAATTGACAAGTGTGTTTGTTGATAAATACGGTGGTAGGGTTATTTTCCCGCAGATTGTGTACAAATTGGAACCATTATCTTCTTGTGTGAATGGCGTCACCTAGAGCCCCTGGCTCCAGCTCCCTGTCACTAACCCCGTGCAAAGCTTCAGCATCTTTTGCTTCTTTCTCAAGGATTTTTAGGAAGCACTAGTAGAACAGTCACTGGCCCACTTACTGAGCCATTCGTTAGTCATGATTGGTATTCAGAGATGGTCCCCAGTAAGAATTTTATTTGACTCATCACTCACAGGACATTAGGCTCCTTACAACAACACAGAAGGGGCTAACGCTGAAGAAATTTTACTGGGATCGTAGTTTAAAAATTATGTACAGACTTGTTTTAAACAAATTACCCAAATTGAAAATAGTTTTTCATTAGGTTAAAAATATTATTTTGAAAACATTTAAATGTATTGTGAGAGTATTACATTTTATTCCACAGTGATTTCAATTAAAACTTTAAATTATGTGTGTGTTTAGTACATGCACATAGGTGCTCTCAACGGCTAGCTATCTCGTCTCTCCATAGTGACACTTTAAGTGTTACATTAAAAATTATGAGAATCAAAGTGAAACAAGGTTCTGAAAGCACTTTTCATAAAAATGCATTTCATATGTTGTCCTCCTATTTTTGGCCTGAAAATTGAAACATATTTTTAATATTGTGAAGTTATTCAGTTTGGACCATGAATATATGTCTGCCTTGCAATAGGAAACCTTCAGATAATTGATACCAAATAAAACTTAAGTGGGACTATTCTTCAGTTATTTTTGCAATGCATATGTCCATTTCTATTACAAAATACTTGGACTTCCATCCAATTCCCCTTGTTTCCAGAGAGAACTAATACTCAAATAAAACCTGATTAGCGCTTAATACATGCGATTAGTCCAACATACGAAATATGTTTTCTTTATCTTTTCTCTTTCCCATTTCCATTTTCTCTCCCAGAATTATCTTTCTCTGCTCCTTCATTCATCAAGTATTTGCCGTGGAACATCCAACCTCAATTCAATACTTACTTTATCAGTTTGTTATCATCCCGCTGTAGGTCACGGGGTCATCCAGAGTTCCTCTTCCTTTCATCTTCTAATCCAGATCTTCTTGAAACACTTGATTAAAATACTTCCAAAGATATACTTTTTTGAATAATTTTGAGATAGGATTTCAAACAGTCCACTTGGACTTGAACTTCAGTGAAGATGGCTTGAATAAATTTGAAGGGTTTCCTTTTCTCTATAGCTATGTTTTTGAGCTATAAAAGTGAATAATTAATTGATTTGTTGACCAATTAATTAATGCACATGTGTGTCACACATATAGAGATCCGAGGGCAAGTTGTGGGAGTTGACAACTATCTTTCCTCCATGTATTCAAACTCAATTGCAAGTTTTCATGGCAACTGCTTTTTACCCACCAATTCTTTGCACTGGCTGCAAAATGAGTATTTATTTATTTAATATGTATTTGTTTCAAATTAGTATTGTATTAGTTATTTATAGTGCATCTGTGACAAACTCCTGATAAAATCAACTTTGAAAAGGAAAGGTTTGCTTTTGCTCGCAGTCCCAGGGTACGGTCCATCATGACGGGGAAGTCTTGGCAGCAGGTCAGCTTGTGCCTGCGGTCAGGAAGCAGAGAGTGTTGAACACCGGTGCTCAGCTCTTTCTGCTTTTGATTCAAAGCAAGAACCCAGCTCTGGGGTGGTTTTGCCCACTTTCAGAATTAATCTTCTCACCTCAATTAATGTACCCAAAATATCCCTCAAGGATACACTCAGAGGGTGGCTGCCATTAGGGTTGTTGCAAATCAAGTTAACAATGAAGACCAACTGTCACAAATATCCATTCCTATTCTGTTGCATCCTCAACCTACACACCTACAGGCTCTGTAAATAAAACAAAGGGAATGTACTTCTTGTGGCTTCTTACAGTATGTTTTACATATTTGATAATTTGAAAAAGAATCCTTTGACCATTCAGTGAGAGTATGTTTATTTCTGTTTAGATTCAGAAATTAGTGTTTATGTGAGTGAGAGAGAGGAAAGGATAGAGGCTTTTCACAGAGAGGGAGGCTTAAAATTATTTTTTTGATAACGTGTTTTTTTTAAAAATCTAAACAAACTTGGAAGAAAGAAACTTATGAATTTAAGATGCAAAAGTAGTCTGCAGGGGGCCACCTCTGCCATCTCCTTTCCTTTAAGGTTCTAGGAGTCTGCAGAGGCACCTTCACCATCTCCTCCTTTGCTAAAGCTGTATAAAAATTACTTTATTTGTTGGGAACTCTCCACTGTCCATTAAAACCCTGGATGAATCAAAGATTTGCCTGGTAAAATGTGGCGTGAAGATTAAGGTAAAACCCAGGCTTCCTAAATTGAAATATATCCTCTTCCGGTCAGGGTCTTATATAGATTTATATCCTCTATAGATTTCTATCTCTAGAAAATTAAAGTGTTGAGACCCATGAGTTTTAACCTTTCATTAATGTATTTTATGCCGGGCGGTGGTGGCGCACACCTTTAATCCCAGCACTCAGGAGGCAGAGGCAGGCGGATCTCTGTGAGTTCGAGACCAGCCTGACCTACAAGAGCTAGTTCCAGGACAGGCTCCAAAATGACAGAGAAACCCTGTTTAGAAAAAGCAAGAAAAAATAGTATTTTATTAAGAAGATAATAAACGAACCGGGACTGGGGATGTAGTCCAGTTACTAAAGGGCTTGTCTAGTATGCAAGAAGCACTGAGTTCTGTGCCCAGCACCCCATGAAACTTTTGGTGGTTCATGCCTGTGATATAGCACTTGGGGCAGGGGAGTCAGACATTTAGGGTCAACCATGGCTACACTGTGAGTTCAAGGATATCCTGGGGCAAATAAAACCCTGTCTCAAACATGAAAAGAAAAGAAAACCAGTTGTGTTGGTTTTCCTGCAAAACATTATTTGAATACCTCTGAGGTACTAATATTAATATATAATACTTAACATTAAAAGTATTATTTCAAAAGAGGGCACGCATACTTAAAGGGTTGTGAAGGAGAAATTAAAGTAACAAATGAGCCAAACAATGCAGTCTTGGTGTTGCAGATTATCAAAGAGGGTAAAATAACTGTCCAGTTGCTTTAATAATAAAATGTCTCATAATTTGGGGAGCTTTTAAAATGGTTACAAAGTGTGTGAGATTGGTTTGTAGAGAGTTAAATTTATTTAACTTTATGTCTTATGGAAACAAATTACACAGAGAATCTTATTTTCTGAACCCATTACTTAATGGACAAAGAGGGTGTGTGTCTGTTTGCTAATGAATGCTTTTTCAGAGGTAAGAAATTATCCTCTTTGACTAAAATACATGAGAACAATGTGAGGAAATAGAAATCTAGGCAGTTGAATTCCAGAAAGCACCTGAAATTTACAAACTTTGAGAAGACAAATGAGACTACCAAATTTGCTCATAGGAGTTGAAGTTCCTTAGAATAAAATAATGTGGAAAGTTCTTCAACACAAACTACTTACTACCTGTTTCAAATTCCACATTAAATCTCCTATGGACATCCAGCCCTTCTGTGATGCCAGGAAGAAAGTCATTTGAATGCTAACAGACTTTGATTGCTTAAAACAGTATCTGCAAACTTCCCTTTGGATGACTTGTTCTTAGAATCATTGGTTCCCTAAATATTGCTTCTGTCAAGATTCAGAACCAACACTGCAAACCCAAGGATGAACCGAGTGTCATTAGCAATCATAACCCATCATTTGATGGTGCACGAGGAATCTGTCATGAATTTTCCTAATCTACACCTCACCACTGCATGTTTACAAAGTTTATATTAATGATAGTTGGGTTTCTGTAAATACTTAAAACCTACATGAAAAAAGAATTTCTATTGTATTAGAAGTTGATTTTCTGGTAAAACGAAAGATCACACACATTTAGTCACTGGTACAGAACGCATACCTGCAAAATATAACTCTATTTTGCAAAGCGGAAAAACCTATTTGAGAAGCTGAAGGAATAAACAAGACAATTTTTAGTGTTGTACATTTCCGGAACTCATACTTACAGTTCGGGGCCACATGATGTCGCTCTTTACCATAAAATAAATCCGACAGAAGACAGACTAAAGGAAAAACCATTTCCATTCTTCCCGGAAAGCTGCATACGCCATCCCGGATCTGGACAATGGAGGATGCAGTGGCGGTGGACTGACGGATTAGAATTCTATCTCTGAGAGGATCCCTGATCAGAACAAAGGATTGTGCACTTGAGATGGAATTTTTCTGGGGAAGTGGCCAGGAATCACGGCGCCTGCTTTTCTCTTTTTTGCTTCTTGCAATCTGGAAGGGAGGGAACAGCCAGCTCCACTACTCCATCCCCGAGGAGGCCAAACACGGAACCTTCGTGGGCCGCATCGCTCAGGACCTGGGGCTGGAGCTGGCAGAGCTGGTGCCCCGCCTGTTCAGGGTGGCGTCCAAGGACCGCGGGGACCTTCTGGAGGTAAATCTGCAGAATGGCATTTTGTTTGTGAATTCTCGGATCGACCGGGAGGCGCTGTGCGGGCGGAGCTTGGAGTGTAGCATCCACCTGGAGGTGATCGTGGACCGGCCGCTGCAGGTTTTCCACGTGGAGGTGGAAGTGAGGGACATTAACGACAATCCTCCCATATTCCCCGCGACACAAAAGAATCTGTACATTGCAGAATTAAGGCCTCTTGACACTTGGTTTCCACTAGAGGGCGCATCAGATGCAGATATTGGAACCAATGCTCTGCTGACTTATAGGCTAAGTCCCAATGACTATTTTTCTTTGGAAAAACCATCAAACGATGAACGGGTAAAAGGTCTTGGACTTGTATTACGAAAATCCTTAGACCGAGAGGAAACTCCAGAGATTTTTCTATTGCTCACAGCCACCGACGGAGGCAAACCCGAGCTGACCGGCTCTGTTGAGTTACTCGTTACAGTGCTGGACGTCAACGATAATTCTCCAGTTTTTGACAGATCCCTCTACACCGTGAAGTTACCAGAAAACGTCCCAAATGGGACACTGGTAGTCAAAGTCAATGCCTCTGATTTAGACGAAGATGTGAATGGGGATATTATGTACTCGTTTTCGACGGATATTTCACCAAACGTGAAACGTAAATTCCACATAGACCCAGTTACAGGACAGATCGCTGTAAAGGGATCCATTGATTTTGAAGAATGCAAATCCTATGAAATTCTCATAGAGGGCATTGACAAGGGACAAATCCCGCTTTCCGGACACTGTAAAGTTATTGTAGAAGTTGAAGACGTCAATGATAATGTTCCAGAGCTGGAATTCAAATCTCTGTCGCTTCCAATCCTAGAGAATGCTCCAGTGGGCACCGTCATCGCACTCATCAGTGTGTCTGATAGGGACATGGGTGTCAACGGGCAGGTGACCTGCTCCCTGACTCCTCATGTCCCCTTTAAGCTGGTGTCCACATTCAAGAACTACTATTCGCTCGTGCTGGACAGCGCCTTGGACAGAGAGAACACACCTGACTATAAGGTGGTGGTGACAGCCCGGGACGGGGGCTCGCCCTCGCTGTGGGCCACAGCCAGCGTGTCCGTGGAGGTGGCTGATATGAACGACAACGCGCCCGCGTTCGCGCAGCCCGAATACACGGTGTTCGTGAAAGAGAACAACCCGCCTGGCGCGCACATCTTCACAGTGTCGGCTATGGACGCAGACGCGCAGGAGAACGCGCTGGTGTCCTACTCGCTGGTGGAGAGGCGGGTGGGCGAGCGCTCGCTGTCGAGCTTCGTGTCTGTGCACGCGGAGAGCGGCAAGGTGTTAGCTCTGCAGCCTCTGGACCATGAGGAGCTGGAGCTGCTGCAGTTCCAGGTGAGCGCGCGGGATGCTGGTGTGCCTTCCCTGGGCAGCAATGTGACTCTGCAGGTGTTTGTGCTGGATGAGAACGACAATGCACCAACACTGCTGGAACCCGAGGCGGGAGTGTCTGGTGGAGTGGTGAGCCGGCTGGTGTCAAGGTCAGTGGGTGCGGGCCATGTGGTGGCGAAGGTGCGCGCGGTGGATGCGGATTCTGGCTATAATGCATGGCTGTCTTATGAGCTACAGTCGCCGACAGGCAATTCCCGTAGTCCTTTCCGGGTGGGTCTGTACACGGGCGAGATTAGTACCACGCGCATCTTGGATGAGGCGGATTCGCTGCGCCAGACCCTTTTTGTGTTGGTGAAGGACCATGGTGATCCAGCAATGACTGTTACCGCCACGGTGTTGGTGACGCTGGTAGAGAATGGCCAGGTGCCAAAGACTCCATCGCGAGTGTCCACGAGTGTCACAAACTCGGAGGCATCACTGGTAGATGTCAACGTGTACCTGATCATCGCCATCTGCGCGGTGTCCAGCCTGTTGGTGCTCACACTGCTGCTGTACACCGCGCTGCGCTGCTCCACTGTTCCCAATGAGAGCGTGTGTGGGCCTGGAAAACCAGTAATGGTGTGCTCCAGCGCAGTGGGGAGCTGGTCGTACTCTCAGCAAAGAAGGCAAAGGGTGTGCTCTGGGGAGTACCCACCTAAGACTGACCTCATGGCCTTCAGCCCCAGTTTATCTGATTCAAGGGACAGAGAGGATCAATTGCAGCCCACAGGGGATTCCTCTGGAAAGGTCAGTCTTACTATAGTCTTTAATTTGAATTTTCATATGTGGTTTATCATTTTCTTCACAATTTTTATTTATTACTGGACATGGGATTCTTGCTCGGTGGTCGTTTTCCTTCAGGACTTTGAATATATCTTCTAGTGTGCAAATTTTCCGCTGAGAAATCTTCTGATAAGCTTTATCAGTGTTCCCTTGTATATGTTCCTTGCTGCGGTCAAAATTCTCTCTTCATTGTCAATGAGCGTGTAGATGAGGCCTTACTCAGCTTCATCCTAGCTGAGCTACCTTAAGGTTCTGTGCTCTGTCCATTTCACGCCCAGATTTGGAGCATCAGGCCCCACGTTCTCTAAGATTTCTGCTTGTTTTCCTCTTCTCTCTGTGAATCACAGCCCACATATTGGCTCACTCTTTAGACCCCGTAAGTCTTAGTCCTTTTTCAGTCTTTAAGGTTCTGTTTTTACTCTCTTCCTGAGTAAATTCAAACATTCCACCTTGAAGCTATTGTGTCTTTTCCTGGTAATGTGTGCTGTTGAATTGCGTTAAGGCAACGACTCCGTCTCTGTTGAAATTCTTTTCTGTTAATGTTCTATTTTCTTGAGTTCATTGGACATTTTGTGTTGGTTACTTAAACAGTCAGAACCCACTGGCCTCTATGTCTTCACACTTGCTTTTTGTAGATAGCAGAAATTCTTTTGTGTTGTCTTGTTCCCCCCCCCCCCGTTATTATATGGTCTTGGCATTCCCTTATTTGTAGAAGAAAACCCCAGCCACCTTTCCCAATCTCCCTGGCCTACCTTTGCACAGGTAAAAGCCCTTATTCGTCAATTGTCTAAGAACCTGGGCTCCATCCAGTCATTTGGGCAGATGTATATTTTCTGTAGTTTTATGCCCAACGTCCTAGCAGGAGCGAGCCACTGATTGCTTTTTTCCTGACCTCATAAACGCTGCTCCCACTGGTGTGGGTTCATTGCACTGTGACTACCGGGAGCGGCAGTGTCTCCTCTCCTCTTTCTTCTCCACACAGGGTCTCACTAGAAGGCCTGGCTGCAGGGAACTCATTAAGTAGGCCAGGCTGACCTGGAAATCACAAAGATACTCCTACCCCTGCCCCCAAGGGCCGGGATTAAAGGTGTGCACCCACACCCAGGTGCAACATTTTGTTGTTGTTTTGAGTCATTTCCAGGCACCTAAAACTTGTGTGCTCTATCAGGGTGCTGATTGGGGTGAGACAGGAAAGAATTTCTTGATCTTCCCGCTGAGATGTCATAACATTGGGTCCCTGCTCCACTCTTCTCTTCTCCTCATGAAAGAAGCTGCTAGGGCAGGGCAGGTGAACTGCAGGCCCTGTGGCGCATTGACTGCTGCTGGTTTCCCTCACTCATCCTGCAATACGTTGGCTTACACTTGTGCTCTGAGTCGTGAGACAGAGACCAACCCTTCAGGTAGAGCTCTGCCCCCTGAAACGTAGGATGTAGAACACATGTCCCACTCCTTGGAGAGATGGCAGAAGCTGTTGCTTCTCCCTGAGTGAGTGGTACTGTGCTGAGAGAAAAGAAGATGATGAGAAGTCCTTGCGTTTCTCGTCTGCTTTGGAATGAGAGTTTTGAGCTCCTCTGGAGGGCAGAAGTGTCTTGCTTCGTTTTTAGGTTTCTCTTGATTGGCACAAGAGTGTCCTTTTTGAGGGAAAGAAGGGTCTGGGATCTCATACAACCCCTTCCTACTGATGTCTGTAGCTCTAACCTGTGTCTTAAACTCATATTTTCTTTTAGTTTTCTCTTCGGTTTCGTAGAGATTATAATGCTCACTATGGACTTGTTAAAGCATAAACCAATACTTGTAATGTACAATAACTTTGAGTGGGCCTTGGGAAATCATATGGTTCATCTGCTCCCACTTCATGCTTTTGAATTGGATACAGATCCTAGACATCCAATGATCACTTTTGTACCGTTAATGCCCATTTATGCTCGTGTTTCTTCTTAAAAACTTATTTTTCTTCTGAAAAAGTTCTTGAATATTTCCTTTCCTATGGTTTGATAATGAAGAAATCCCCATGTTTTGCATGTTCAGATATAGTATTTCAGTTCCACCTTTGAGAAATAGTTTTGCTGGGTATTTAATGCTGAATTGGCAGTTATTTTTCACATAACTTTCAAGATAACTTTTTTATAGTTCTTTCTTAAGAATATGAAAGCTGAATTTATTATTGATAGAGTGTGATTTTCCTCTTTTTTTTTAGCTCTTTTAAAAATTCTGTTTTAAAATTGTCAATAACCTTACATTACCTGATAAGCTTTGATTTACTTTTAAAATCTTCTTTGAAGTTATCACAATATTTTGTATCTGTGAGTTGATACTTTATCAATTTAAAATTAATATTTATGTGCTGGAGAGATGGCTCAGTGGTTAAGAGCATTGCCTACTCTTCCAAAGGTCCTGAGTTCAATTCCCAGCAACCACATGGTGGCTCACAACCATCTGTAATGAGGTATGGTGCCCTCTTCTGGCCTGCAGACATACACACAGACAGAATATTGTATGCATAATAAATAAATAAATATTTTTAAAAAATAATATTTATTAGTATACCTTCAAATATGGCTTCTACCTTGCATTACTCTCCTGGGAATCAGAGCATTTGCATGTTAAATCTTTTCTCCCTATACTTCATTTTGCATCGAATTTGTGCTTTTAAGTCACTGATGGTCTTCACTGCATGATTCTTATGTATGTTATTGCAACTTTCCCCTTACTTACTCATTTTTTCTTTTCCTTCTCCTCTTCTTCTTTGATTTTTTTGAGGCAGAGTTTTTCTGTGTAGCCCTGAAACTTGCTCTGTAGATCAGGCTGGCCTCAGACTCTGAGATCTGCTTCCTCTGTCTCTGAAGTTTTGGGGTTAAAGGTGTGGACCACATGCCTTACTATTTTCTTGTTAGTCTGGGCTACCACCCACTTAGCCAACTGAATTCTTCACTTCTATCACTGCCTTTTCAGTTTTAGAGCCCTGTTTGCCTTTTTTAAAAATTAGAGGTTTTTAAAAAAATTTGTTACTTTTGTGAATTTAATCAACACAATAATTATAGTTATTCGACCTCTCAGGTCACTGAATCATCTGACACCCCATGTTTTGCTTCTCATAACCTTCTTATCAGGTCTGATAATATTGAATAGAATTCTAGATTGTACATGGAAAGTTGCAGTTGTCCTGAATGATAGTTTCTTTCAGAGAAGGATAACCTACTAAGATATTTGCTTGATGTGCAATTAGGAAATCTGCCTGTCCTTATTGAGAACGACTGAATGGAAATAAATAGTAGCTTATTTTTCACTCCTGTGCTATCTGTAATGATGAGTGTTATAAACATTTAAGCTGTGTGTCTCCTATCATTACTCTTATTATACTTTGCCAGGCAACACAGAGTAAAGTGAATCATAGAGTGTAGGGGTAAAGGATTGCGCTACCACCAAAATATCCAGGAAAAGGACCAGTGAGTTGGGCCAGCCAAGACAGTATTCTTTAATAACTGACTGAAAGAATGACTTAGAAGATTTAAAGGCTCTTTCCTCACGTCTTCTGTGGGATTTAGAATGTAGTAACTGAGAAAGAAATCCTCAAATTAAGAATCAACTACAAAATGACAAATACAGACTTGATTCCAACAGCTACAAAGATGAGCCAAATGTTAAGAGACTTCTGTCTTCCACACATCTGTGTAAAAATGTAAACTCTGTTCCATATTAGCAATGCCCTTTCTCCAGTGACTACACCATTGCCTTTACTGGATCCTAAATATATTTGTGGCACGCTACTTCTCAATCAATATTAGGATTCTATTTGCTGAATAGATGTAAGATAGTTGATTATACAATTTACATATTAGTAGCAACTCGAATAATTGCGACTTGGACACTGTATCTTGAAAATGGGGTGAAGTTGCTTACCAAATTGTATGACATCTGGACAATTACAGTCTCCACATTAGAGCAATACAACATAAAAATTGGTAGGTGTTGAAAAAGATTAAAGGGCTAAATGCTCACAAATTTGGATAGATTTCAAAAAGGAGCCCAAGTTAGTATCATATTAAAACTCTTAATTATTTTAGAAGATAGCATCAATAAATCACCAGTATTAAACACTGAAATTTAGAAAATTCTCTTCAATTAATACTGAAGCAGTATAAGTCCATTAAGGGGATACGGAAAATTTTTTAAAAAATTAGGTGATAGATGAATATGAAAACAACACTACTCAACAACTAACTATTGAAAATAATAACTATTAAAAGATTTTCTTTGATCAGTTTGAGTATAAACTCCTCTATAACAAAACAGGTAAAACAAATTACTTTGGGTGTCTTTACTGAAGATATATCCATATGCAGTGGTATAATCATGTTGATGCTTTGTTTAGGTGTCTTTATAAAGTTAAGTCCAATTGGAAGACCATCAGCAGAAAATCTGGGGATTGGGAAGTAATGCAATGAAGGTAGAAACCCTGGTTAATAAAGCGATATTTAAATAGAGAAGAGGGCTATACGGAAGCATAGAAAACATGTAATTGAAATTGAGTAGTATTGAGAAATATTTCACTAATAAAAGGTAAGTGAATAAAACAGACCAAAATAAAATACTTACCCTTTTAGCCACATGATGTCGCTAGACACCACGATATTTTCTTCTCTTCCAACGTCAAGAGGAAACGGAGAATACATTTTACTTTGGAAAAGGGCCTTCCATTTTAGACTCTGCTACAGAAGCTCACACACACAAAAAGCGAGGATATTAAATTGGAATTACGTTTTCAAAGGATTTTCTTGGTGCTGCAATAAAGACTGGAGAAGTGGAACAAGACTGCGATGCTATATTCCCAGCAAGGAAGTCCGGGATTCCGGCGCCTGCTCATCTCTTTTCTGCTCCTCTCAGCCTGGGAGGCAGGGAGCGGCCAGCTCCACTACTCCGTCCCCGAGGAGGCCAAACACGGAACCTTCGTGGGCCGCATCGCGCAGGACCTGGGGCTGGAGCTGGCGGAGCTGGTGCCCCGCCTGTTCAGGGTGGCGTCCAAGGACCGCGGGGACCTTCTGGAGGTAAATCTGCAGAATGGCATTTTGTTTGTGAATTCTCGGATCGACCGGGAGGCGCTGTGCGGGCGGAGCTTGGAGTGTAGCATCCACCTGGAGGTGATTGTGGACCGGCCGCTGCAGGTTTTCCACGTGGAGGTGGAGGTGAGGGACATTAACGACAACCCGCCTAGGTTCTCCCGACCAGAACAAAGATTACTTATTTTAGAGTCAAGAATGCCAGACTCGCGGTTTCCGATAGAGGGCGCATCTGACATGGATACAGGAGCCAATGCAGCCTTGAGTTATAAGCTAAACCCTAATGAATATTTTGACTTGGATCTTAAAAGAAACGAAGAAGAAACAAACGTCTTAGAGCTGGTTTTGAAGAAGCCTTTAGACAGAGAAGAAGCCCAAGAGCATCGTTTGCTATTGATTGCAACCGATGGAGGGAAACCTGAACTAACAGGTACTGTACAGTTACTGATTGACGTACTGGATGCAAATGATAACGCTCCGAAGTTTGATAAAGCTATTTATAACGTTAGATTGTTGGAAAATACACCCAACGAGACATTAGTAGTTAAACTTAACGCTTCAGATGCGGATGAGGGAATTAATAGTGAAATACTGTATTTCTTCAGTAATCTTGTTCTAGATGATGTAAAATCTAAATTTACAATAGATTCAACCAGCGGAGAAATAAAAGTTAAGGGGGAGTTGGATTACGAAGACCGCAAATTATATGAAGTTAATATTGACGCCGTGGACAGAAGTACATTCCCACTAGCAGGACACTGTAAAGTTATAGTGAAACTAGTGGATGTAAATGATAACGTGCCCGAAATGGCCATAACATCGCTGTTCTTGCCTATCAAAGAGGATGCTCAGTTGGGGACTGTTATTGCCCTGATTAGTGTGTCTGATCGCGACTCAGGCGCTAATGGCCAGGTGACCTGCTCTGTTACCCCGCATGGCCCCTTCAAGCTGATGTCCACCTTCAAGAATTACTATTCGCTCGTGCTGGACAGCGCCCTGGACCGCGAGACCACACCTGACTATAAGGTGGTGGTGACAGCCCGGGATGGGGGCTCACCCTCGCTGTGGGCCACCGCCAGCGTGTCCGTGGAGGTGGCTGATGTGAACGACAATGCGCCCGCGTTTCCGCAGCCCGAATACACGGTGTTCGTGAAGGAGAACAACCCGCCTGGCGCGCACATCTTCACGGTATCGGCCATGGACGCAGATGAGCAGGAGAACGCGCTGGTGTCCTACTCGCTGGTGGAGAGGCGGGTGGGCGAGCGCTCGCTGTCGAGCTTCGTGTCTGTGCACGCGGAGAGCGGCAAGGTGTTTGCTCTGCAGCCTCTGGACCATGAGGAGCTGGAGCTGCTGCAGTTCCAGGTGAGCGCGCGGGATGCTGGTGTGCCTTCCCTGGGCAGCAATGTGACTCTGCAGGTGTTTGTGCTGGATGAGAACGACAATGCGCCCACGCTGCTGC